>NW_012122487.1:7198132-7216756 GCF_000951035.1 Colobus angolensis palliatus
GGAAAGGAAAGGAAAGGAAAGGGAAAAGGAAAAGGAAAAGGAAAAGGAAAAGTGAAAGTGAAAGGGAAACGGAAAGGGAAAAGGAAAGGAAGGAAAAGAGCCCATAGGGCACACGCACACTGAACAGAAAGGCCCAACGACATGAAAGGAGGAGAAACAGGAGTGACACCATGTATATCAAAAGAATCTGGAAGAAGGAAGTGATCAGTAGTGTCAAATACCAAAGGCAGGACAGTGGTCTTTAAATGTCTTCATTAATGTACTCTGTAATTTTTTTTTAACTATATATGCTGTGGTAGGAAGAATAATAACCTCGCTCAAGATGCCCACATCCTAATCTCTGGAACCTGTGACTGTGTTATGTTACACAGCAAGAGGGAATTAAGGGTGTAGATGCAATGAAGTTTGCTAATCAGTGGACTTCAAAATAAAAAGATTATCTTGGATTATTCAAGTAGACCAAACATAATTACAAGAGCCATTTAAAGTGGTACACAGAAAAGGAGGTCAGAGTTAGAGAGAGACTTGTAGATGCGATGCTGCTGGCTTTGAAGATGGAATAAAGGGCTATAAACTAAGGAAAGCAGATGGCTTCTAAAAGCTGCAAAAAGAATCAAATTCACCCTTATAGCCTCCAGAAGGAATATAGCCCTGCCAACACCTTGATTTTAGCCCAATAAGACCTATTTCAGACATCTGATCTCCAAAACTATCCGATAATAAATTTATGTTGTCTTCAGCCAAACATTATGATAAGTTGTTAACCCAGTAATAGGAACCTGGTATGTATGTCCTCACACATTTTTAAGTTGACATCTAAAAAATTTTCATCATGTATTTTTAACCAGTTGTATGCTGTAAATTTTGGCATTTAAAAAAAAAACTAACACATCCCTCCTTTAAATATAACCAGTAGAGACCAGGTGCAGTGGCTCACACCTGTAATCCTAGTACTTTGTGAGGCCAAGGCAAAAGGATCGCTTGAGGCCAGCAGTTTGAGACTAGTCTGGACAACATAGTAAGACTCCCATCTCTACAAAAAACAAACCTTAGAAATCAGCTGAGTGTGGTAGCACACATGTGTAGTCCTAGCTACTCAGGAGGCTCAGGCAGGAGGATCCCTTGGGCCCAGGAATTCAAAGTTGCAGTGAGCTATGATTGCACCACTGTACTCCAGCCTGGGTGACAGACAGAGAGAGAGAGACCCTATCTCAAAAAAAATTAAACTAAATTAAATTAAATTAAATGGCCCTTGGGCCCAGGAATTCAAAGTTGCAGTGAGCTATGATTGCACCACTGTACTCCAGCCTGGGTGACAGACAGAGAGAGAGAGACCCTATCTCAAAAAAAATTAAACTAAATTAAATTAAATTAAATGGAACCAAGAGAATCTAAATGCAGGAAGAGTTGGCCCTTACCATAATACATTTTTAAAACACATGAACAAGCTCTTCCCTAACAATCAGAAATTCTGCCTCATTTGTTTTCTCCAATATCTCATATTTCTATTGCCCTTCTAATTTATTGCAATATGAAATTTACTATCCTATCATCATTTTCTACAATAAAAAAATACATATATAAAAGAAAATTGAAGCCAAGTATGGTGGTATACACCTATAATCCCAGCTACTCTGGAGGCTGAGGCAGGAGGATCCCTTGAGCCCAGGAGGTGGAGGTCACCTTATTTTCAAGCTAACAAATTTCATGAATGTTGGCAAAAAAACACAAGACTCCTGAGTGAGAGACAAGGGGCTTTGACACTCACGGCACAGGAAGCAGCAGGAGCTTCATACGCACTACAGCTCGTCTTGCTCCCCAAGTCCCACGGAGGTGACACAGAGTGTCCTAGGCTACTGCTGTGCATGGAGTGGGTTTGTGTCATAGCCGAGGAATCCAGAACTTAGGAAGCCCAAATCTTTTACAACGAGCTGAAAACAAACCTGCCCGATCTTTCCCCCAAGGGAAACATTATTATCATTATACTGGAAAGTAAACAAAATGTGTCCTCTGCTCTGGAGGGAGGTACTGTCTTTATTTTCCAAAGCTGTTTGCCACATACACTTCCTTGAAAAGATAGCTAATAAATAAATAAATAGAAAGCTGTCAGTGCCTCTGCTCACAAAATATGCAAAAACACAAGACCTGTGGAGAATTTTCTCCCAACAATTATAACTATTCTCTTGCATATACTTTCAAGTTCCTTGCTGCTCTTTCTTTCCATTGTATTTACCTGGCAAACCCTCACCCTGATTAAATAAAAACCTCCTATGCCCTGACACCCAAGTAGTTGATCATCTGATGAACTTAATCTCCCACTCACCTGAATGATTATTTCTCACTTTCTCCACTTCTCAAATAACTAATATCTTCTCACCCTCCTCCATCTCAATTGATAGTCTTGCTTATTTCACTAAATAGTAGCAAGCAGAAAATAATTTTCACATATATCTACTACCAAATCTACCAACCTACCTGCATCTGTACCCATATACTCTGCCTTTCCTCCTGTTACAATGCCTGAACTGTTTGTGCCAACCTTCCTCCCCACTTTTGTGCACTGGATCCCATCCCTTTCATCTACTCAGAGACTTTACATCTGCCAATTGTGCCTTCCCTCATGTATTAAGATTTTTTTTCTTTCGTTCATTGAATCATTCCCCTTACCACACAAACACATTGAATTACCGCTCACCTTAAAACAAAAACCTCCCTTGACCCCTAGAATATTGCTCCTGATCCAACTCAATGTATCTGCTTGCCTTTCATAAAAACTGTCTTTAACACAACTCACTTTCTCTTTAACAGACTGCAGTCGGACTTTGTCTCAACTACTCCATCAAAGCAGTTCCTTCAAGGTCATCAGTTATCTCCATCTTGCCAAATTTGGATTCCTCAATCCTCATCATATTCGCCTTAGCAGCAGCATTCCACATGATTAATTACACTACTACTTGTGAAACACTTTATCTGGCTTATAGGTTACCATCAGGGTTCACCAACTAACTCACTGGCTATTCTTCAGAATCCTTTGCTATATCCTCCTCATTTCCTAACCTCTAAATGTTGAAAGGTCCACAAATCCTCAGAGCTCTTCTAGTGTCCCACCCCAGCCAAAATCTGGGTGGAATGCAGGCTTCACTATTTTAAAAAAGCTCCACAGGTAATTCTAATGTACAACCAGGGTAAAAATCACTACCCTACATGACTTCATCCAATAGCATGTGTTATTTAAATAACACTTATACTGAGAGCACTTACAATTTTATCTGTCGTGACATTTTTCTTAAATTCAGATATCCAGCCACCTACTTGACACTTAGGTGTCTAATATATTTCTCAGACATAACATGTCAAAAAAAAAAACTCTTGATTTTCTCTTCCTAATTGTTCCTTCTCTAATCTCCCCATTTCAGTAACTCTTGCTTCAATTTACCATTTGCCTAAGACGAAAACCTTGAAGCCATTCTTGATTCCTATCTTTCTTTCACACCTCACATTCAACATACATCAGCAAACCTTATCAGCTCTATCTTCAAGATATTTCCAGACTCTAGCCAACAACCAATGCAATGATGTTATACTATTCCGAGCTACCATTGTTCCTCACCTTAGAACACTGCACCCTTACTACCTACACCTTTAACTACTCATAGAAGTCAGACATAATCCTTTAAAAGGTTAAATCAGATCTTGTCATTCTTCCACTCAAAACTTTCCGATAGTATCCCATCTCATCCTGAATAAAATCTAAAGTTCTTACCATCGTTTACAAGGATCTGCATAATATGGGTGCAGCTGTTCACCCTGCCCTTGCTATCTCTCTGACATCATCTTCCACCTTTCTCCCACTATTGACTCTGGTTCAGCCACTTGGGCCTCCTTGCCATTCCTAAAAATATCAAGCACACTCCTTTGTTAGGGTTTCCGTACCTCAATTTCCTCTGCTTAGAATGTCCTTTCCCCAACTACCACCCTTTCACCTCAGATACTTGCATGGCTCATTTCTTCAAGCAAAACACAGGCTTACAGCTCAAGAATTCCAAGCCTTTGAGTACCTACTCAAAGGAAATAAAAACATACGTCCAGCAGAAGACATGTATATGAATATTCACATCAGATTTATTCATAATACTCTAAAGCAGAAACAACTCTACTGCCCATCAATAAGTTAATGAATGAACAAACTTTGGTATAACCATAGAATGAAATATTACTCAGCAACAACAAAGAACAAACTACGGTCACAGGTAATACAGGTGAATCTCAAAAACATGTGAAGTAGATGAATCCAGATACATAAGAATACATATTGTATGGGTAGTATGAAATTTGGCCTCACCTAAGGAGAAGTCTGGCCATTTTCCCAGCTCCTGGGAGATAACCTCTAAAACCTTGGCATTTCTGGAGTGACTAGTGTTTTTTGTATTCGTGGTGGCCCCTAGGACCACATCTGATAGTTTGTAATGATATGACTCATGCTGAGCATCTGATAGCTTATGCTAACTCTGGATAGGGGCTGGCCATGCCTGAAAGACCAACCATATAATTAGTGGGTTGGGGCTTTGAGTCATATGGTATCAACCCAATCTTCAAGAAGAGGAAGAGAGCTACATATTGAGGTCAACAATGTGGAGCATGATCCATTCAATCATGCTTATATAATGAAGCTTCAATTAAGAACTCTGGACATCAAAGCTCCAGTGGGTTGGTCATACTCCATGCATATTATCATACATCAATATTGGTAAGGTAACACATCCTAAGGACAACAGAAGCTTCGCATTTGGAGCCATCCCAGACTTCACCCTATGTGTCTCTTCCTTTGGCTGGTTCTAATTTGTTTCCTTTTGTTATAATAAAACTGTAATCCTAAATATAAGTTTCCTGAATTCTATGAGTTGTTCCAGAAAATTGTCCAACCTGAAGGAATCCATGTGGGACCCCGAATTTGTAGCCAGCTAGCCTGAAGTGAGGGTGGCCCTAGGGACCCCGGAATTTGTGGTGTCAGAAGTGAGGACGGCCTTTGGGAACCGTTCCCTCCACCTGTGCAGTTCAGCCACACTCCTTTGCACTGTATGACTCCATTTTTATAAGATTTATGAAATTCTTGAACAGAAAAAAACTAAAGTGACAGAGAAGACAGCAGTGGTTGCCTTAGACCAGGTAGGAGCAGGGGTGACTGACTCCAAAACAGGTAAAGTCAATGTACTATACATTTTCTTGTATACATTCTAGTGTATACATTTTTCACAACGAGTCAAATTTTACAGTTAAATGAGCACATGTTATTGCATGTAAATTATATCCCAATACATTTGGTTTAATAGAAAAAGTTCTATGTCTGATATTACTGAGAATGCTGTTCATTCTATCACTTGATATCTCTTTTTATTAAGAGCTGCAGAACAGTTTCCTATCTACTCTTAGCCCAAGGAACATCTGTATTTTTCCTAAATTTTGATTTTTCTTTAATAACATAATTGGCAACTGAATCCTCAGACCAAAATGTCAACACAAGTGTCTAGGCCATCATAGCTGACTTCTTCAACGTCATTCCTGGCTTGAATTTGCTCCTTTTTCTGCTTAGGTTTTAATGAATATTATGTTGTCATATTTTATAAATATCTATAAGCTGCTATATTTTTTCTGGAAAAAGGGGTAAAATTTTTTTCTAAATATATCTGTAATATTTTAGTACAGATTTGAAGGAAAATATTTTCTTTTATTCTTTTACAAAAACCTGAAAAGATAAATATGTTGCTTTGTTAGATAGTATCTGGATATCCAACTTAGCTTTCAGAAAAAAAAAAAAAAAAAGAAAAAAAAAAACCTTCAGGCTCTTAAGTTGCCCAGAAATTACCCATAAACTACAAAATGTGTTCAAGCCTCATCTATGCTTCCTAAAATGATTTTGATTTTGTATATTATTTTAGATCTGCATTATAAAATATATTCTATAAAAGACGTGAAAGTAAGATTTTTGCTTAGTCATGAAAACTTCCAAGGATGAATTATCCATTTGAAAATTGCTCTTAAAAACTGATAGGCAAATAAAATTACAATTTAAAATACAAAATATCCGTTCACTGTAAAACTCTTTCAACTTTTCTGCATGCTTATAATTTTTCATAATAAAATGTTTGAAAAAATATGGGAAAATGTGAAAGTAATAAGAAATCACAAAATTTTTTTAAATCTGTAAGTTAAATTATGACTCCCCAAAATAGACACTAGCAGCTGAAGCACCAGAAATGATACTCTGATTGTGCTTGTTTCAGTTCCAGAGATGAGTGAAGTTATATAAATAACAAAATCCTATTCACAAAACAATTTTTTAAAATAACAAAATAATAAAATCTTCTAAGTCTCTTCTCAAACTTGACTGTGCATATTAATCACCTGAGGATCTTGTTAAAATGCACATTCTGATTAAGTAGGTCTGGACTGGAGTCTGAGATTATACATTTGCATCACATTCCCAGTTCATGCCAATGCTCTTGGTCCATGGACCACATGGAGTAGCAAGATTTTTTAATAATTTTTTAAGACTCAATAAACCCTCAGCGCTTTTAAATATATGCCAATAACTGCTTATCAATACCAGTATATTTTCTTACCATTTTGAACTTCCTTAGTATGAAACCTCAACGTTGAGTTGAACACAACCTAGGCTTACTTTGCTTGAAAGGGTCGCTATGACCTCTAGAAAGTTAACTCAAAGTACGCAATAAAAAAAGTTCTGAGTTGTACTAGCAGGGGTATATTTGGGTCATCTATCTTCTAGATAATTAAGATGTAATTACAGAGGAAATGTGTGACAAAATATGTTAACATTCTACTTATATCCATCTATTCCTGTGTTTGTTCAGAGATATTTCAAAGTAAATCAGCACATTTGTTTCTATCTTGAGAATTTTAGTCTGGACCAGTCATATCAAACAGTGCAGCTATCTAAAGAATTCTTTAGTCCATTCCTGTAATGATTGATATACTAACCCTTCAGTGGAAGTAACATTCTCCCCTGTTTGAGGTAAATGATCTCTTGCAGGCACACCATTTGGATACCAAGAAGAGGTAATTTATCTCAAGTGGGCAAACACTATAATGAAAGCAAGAAGGTTGCCACCTGTCCAGTATTTACAGAGGCAACATGAAAACTGGGGTCTTTGCCCACTGCCTGTAAGTTCATCATCAAAGTTTAGGAAGGTAGCAGGGGCAGCCACCTTTAGCACTTTCTATGCATTGAATTCAAGCTATCATTATTGAACTTCCTATTTCATGAAAAGGTAAAAAGTAATATGCTGGTCCCATTAAGACATCAGTACACAAGAAAGAAATAAAACAATGAACATTTACAGGACATTTACAAACACTAGGCAGGTTACATTTCTTCTTAATGTAAAGAAAAGCTAGGAACTTTTATTAGCCAAATTTTACAGATTAGAATACTGAGGCTGAAACGAGATTAGGTGATTTGCCCAATAACACACAAATAGGAAACAATGGTGCCCAAATTCAAATTTAGAGTTCAAGTTCTTAACCAAAACTTTACCATATATCCAACATGTTTTACAGTACATTTTCTTTCTTAGTTAATGCTATGCATACAATTCAGAACTTACTCTAAACAGATAAAAACCTACTCTTTAAAAAGACTGAATGTTTTTTACCTTAGAACAAAGATAACATGAAAAGCCACACAGTTATTATTAAAAGCTTAGTATTGGCATACATGCACCACAGCTTTCCTGGGGCTAAGAAGAAAAAGGGTCAGTGATGCTATTAATTTGTAATCCCAATATTTAAAATGGTTTTAATTTTTAGCAAGTTCTCAAAAACAAAAAACAAGAAGTACAAAAAGATAAAAACATACTTCTGCCTCATAACAAACATCTTCTTTCACTTCAGAATTTTCAGAATATTTACTAAACAGATTTCCCCAAGATTCCGTCATTTCAATTTCCTGCTTGGCTAAAATAATTAAGATACTGCTCATAATTTAACATGATTCTAAGGACAATGAGTCAATTACAAATCAAAGCTAAACTGATATTCCTGCTAGCTGTCCTATGATGAAAATATCCTGTTGCGAATTGGTTAAATTATGGAATATATAAATAATTAAATATTACTCAGAAATTAAAAATCATTCTCTAAAAGAATATTAATAGAAATGGAAAAACCCTCAAAAAGTAGAACTTTTTTAAAAATGAAATTATGGCACTGTATCATAAGCAAAGTACAGTATCACGTCTGTGAGTTTTCCTGTAAAAGATGCACAAGCTGAACCTAATCATGAGGAAACACCAGACAAATCCTACAAACTAAGGGATATTCTACAAATAACTGGCCTGCAATCTTCAAGAAAGCCAAGATCGTGGCCAAGAAAAGACTGAGGAACTCTTCCATACAGGAGACTAAAAAAACATGATTAAATGCAACACATATTGATTTCCTAATGTTGACAGTTGCATTCTGGTTATACAGGAGAAAAACCCGAATGCAGCTTTGAAATGCACACTAAAATATGCAGTCTTTGAAATGCACACTAAAACAAGAGGGAGTGGCACAGCATCATACTATCAACCTGCTCTCAAACTGTTCAGCAAAAAGAAAAGTTCTTTGTTATGTACTTGCCACTTTTCTGTAAGTCTGATGTTATATCAAATTGACTTTTAAATGATGATATAAACCTATGTACTCTATGATTTTATCAATATCATTTGTAAGTGTATTGGTGGATGGATAGGAGGAAAGGAGGAAGGCAGAAGGGAGGGAGGGAGGGGGAATACACTGGAAGAACATATTCAAATGTTAACAGTAACTACTCCTAATACACAGCAATGAAAAAGAATGAAATCATATCCTTTGCAGCAACATGGACACAGCGAGGCTGTTGTTATTAGTCTGTTTTCACACTGCTGATAAAGACACATCGGAGACTGGGCAATTTACAAAAGAAACATGTTTATTGGGCTTACAGTTCCACATGGCTTGGGAAGCCTCACAATCATGGTGGAAGACGAAAGGCACGTCTCACATGTGGCAGTGGCAAGAGAGAAAATAAGACTCAAGCAAAACAAACTTTCCCCTTGTCAAACCATCAAATCTTGTGAGACTTACGCACTACCACAGTAAGAGGGAAACCAACCCCATGATTCAATTATCTCCCACTGGGTCCCTCCCACAACACATGGGAATCATGGGAGTACAAATCAGAGATTTCGGTGCGGACACAGCCAAACCATATCATTCCACCCTGACTCCCTCCCAAATCTCATGTCCTCACATTTCAAAACCAATCATGCCTTCCCAACAGTCCCCCAAAGCCTTAACTCATTTAAGCATTAACTCAAAAGTCCACAGTCCAAAGTCTCATCTGAGACAAGGCAAGTCCCTTCACTTATGAGCCTGTAAAATCAAAAGCAAGTTAGTTACTTCCTAGATACAATGGAGGTACAGGCATTGGGTAAATACGGCCATTTCAAATGGGAGGAATTGGCCAAAACAAAGGGGCTATAGGCCCCATGCAAGTCCATCCAGGAGGGCAGTGAAATGTTAAAGCTCCAAAATGATCTTTGATTCCATGTCTCATATCCAGGTCACGCTGATGCAAGAGGTGGGTTCCCATGATCTTGGGCAGCTCCACCCCTGTGGCTTTGCAGGGTACAGCCTCCCTCTGGCTGCTTTCAAGGGCTGGCATTGAGTGTCTGTGGCTTTTCCAAGTGAACAGTACAAGCCGTCAGTGGATCTACCATTCTGGGGTCTGGAGGACAGTGACCCTCTTCTCACAGCTCCACCAGGCAGGTGCCCTAGTAGCGACTCTGTGTGGGGGCTCCTACCCCACATTTCCCTTCCGCACCACCCTAGCAGAGGTTCTCCATAAGAGCCCCACCCTTGCAGCAAACTTCTGCCTGGGTATCCTGGCATTTCCATACATCTTCTGAAATCTAGGCAGAGGTTCCTAAAC
Source organism: Colobus angolensis palliatus (assembly GCF_000951035.1). Lineage (NCBI taxonomy): Eukaryota > Metazoa > Chordata > Mammalia > Primates > Cercopithecidae > Colobus > Colobus angolensis. The sequence goes on from NW_012122487.1 coordinate 7,208,106, forward strand.
CCTAATTCTTGACTTCTGTGCACTCGTTGGCTCAACACCACATGGAAGTTGCCAAGGCTTGGGACTTACACCTCTGAAGCCATGGCCCAAGCTCTACATTGGCCCCTTTCAGCCCCACGGCTGGAGCAGCTGGGACGCAGGGAATCAAGCCCCTAGGCTGACCACAGCATGGGGAACCCTGGGACTGGCCAACTAAACCATTTTCTCCTAAGCCTCCAGGCCTGTGATGGGAGGGGCTTCCATGAAGACCTCTGACATGACCTGGAGACATTTTCCCCGTTGTCTTGGGGATTCAGCTAATTGTTACTTATGCCAATTTCTGCAACCCACTTGAATTTCTCCTCAGAAAATCAGTTTTTCTTTCTATCACATTGTCAGGCTGCACATTCTCCGAACTTTCATACTCTGCTTCTCTTATAAAACTAAATGCCTTTAACAGTACCCAAGTCACCTCTTGAATGCTTTGCTGCTTAGAAATTTCTTCCACCAAATACCTTAAATCACCTCTCTCAAGTTCAGTGTTCCACAAATCTTTATGGCAGGGGCAAAACACCGCCAGTCTATTTGCTAAAACGTAACAAGTTTACGTTTAAGCAAGTCTTACGAGATCTGATGGCTTGATAAGGGGAAACCCATTCCGCTTCATTCTCCTTCTCTCTCTTGCTGCCACCATGTGAGACATGCCTTTCACCTTCCACTGTAATTGTGAGGCCTCCTCAGCCATGTGGAACTATAAGTCCAATAAACTTCTTTCTTTTGTAAATTCCTTCCTTGTAAAGACAAGGACATGAGATTTGGGAGGGAGTCAGGGTGGAATGATATAGTTTGGCTGTGTCCCCGCCCAAATCTCTGATCCAATACCCTACAAGTTCCTCATCTCCATCTGAGACCACCTCAGCCTGGACCTTATTGTTCATATATCTATCAGGCTTTCAGGCAAAGCCATTCAGTAAGTCTCTAGGAAGTTCCAAGCTGTCCCACATTTTCCTGTCTTCTGTGCCCTCCAAACTGTTTCAACCTCTGCCTGTTTCCCAGTTCCAAAGTCGCTTCCACATATTCAGGTATCTTTTCACATTTTCAGGTATATTTTCAGCAACGCCTCACTCTACTGGTACCAATTTACTGTATTAGTCCATTTTCACACTGCTGATAAAGAAATACCTGAGACTGAGCAATTTACAAAAGAAAGAGGTTTATTGGAATTACAGGTCCACATGGCTGAGGAGACCTCACAATTACAGTGGAAGGTGAAAGGCACGTCTCACATGGTGGCAGCAAGAGAGAGAAGGAGAATGAAGCGGAATGGGTTTCCCCTTATCAAGCCATCAGATCTTATAAGACTTATTCACTGTCATGAGAACAGTATGTGGGAAACCACCCCCATAATTAAATTATCTCCCACTAGGTCTCTCCCACAACAAGCCGGAATTATGGGAGTACAGTTCGGGATGAGATTTGGGTGCGGACATAGAGTCAAACCATTAACAGCCATTATCATAAGCAAATTAACACAGGAACAGAAAAACAAATACCACGTTTTTACTTGTAAGTGGGAGCTAAGCATTGAGTACACATGGACATAAAGATGGGAACAGACACTGGGGACTACTAGAGCAGGGAGTGAAAGAGGTGGGTAAGGGCTGAAAAACTACCTATTGGGTACTCTGCTCATTACCTGGGTGATGGAATCATTCATACCCCAAACCTCAGCATTACACAATATACCCATGTAACAAATTGGCACATGTACTCCCTGATCTAAAATAAAAGTTGAAATCATTAAAAAAAGAACAAGTAACAGTAACCATTCTTGTGTGAGCTGAGTGATAGAAAAATATTTTTTGGTTCTGTTATTTTTATTCTTTTCTATTTTTTTCAAGTTTTCTGAATTGACCGGTTTTCCTTTGTAATGGTAGGGTGGGGCAGTAGATGTGGAGGTAATAAGTGGTATTTGCCTTTTAGAAAGTGAATCCTCTCTATGTTAAGTTTGTTGATTAGTGGATCCATCTACAAACCATCCCTTCTCTGTTGCCACCTTCTAGTTAGTCAGCCAGGAATAACCATGTGATTCAGGTTCAGGTCAATGAAATAAGAAGAGAAGACTGCTGGGTGAGCTTCTGGGAAAGTTTTTGCCTTCCTGACATAAAGGAATATATTCAGCAGCCATATCATTTCACATCTGTAACAGCTTTCTTGAGATATAATTAAACATCACACAGTTTGCCCATTTCAAGTATACAAATCAATGTTTTTTAGTATATTCACGGAGTTGTGCGACTATAACCACAACCAATTTTAAAACATTTTTATCAACCCCAAAAGAAACTCTATATCCATTAGCAGTCACTTCCCATACTCCCTTAACCCCCACTCCAGCCCTGGGGAACCACTAATCTACTTCCTGTCTCTAGATTTGTCTACTCTAGACATTTCAAATAAATGGAATCACACGATATGTGATCTTTTGTCACCATCCTCTTTCACTTTGCATAATGTCTTCAGGGATCATCCACGTTATAGCATGTAGCAGTACTTTATTCCTTTTTATTTTCTTTATTCCTTTTTTATTACTTTATTACTTTATTCCTTTTTTATTCATTTAGATATCTATTCATTAATCAGTTGATAGACATCTGGGTTTTCTTTTCACTTTTTGACTCACGCATACTGATGCTATGACCATTTGTAAATGTATCCAATTCACAAACACTTGAATTGGTTTGTGTTTGTATGAATGTATGCTTTCATTTCTCTTTCTCTTGGATACATTCTAGGAGTGAATTTCTGGCTCATACGATAACTCTATGCTTAACTTTTTAAGGAACTTTCAGACTCTTTTCCAAAGCATCCGTATCCTTTTCATTCCCACCAACAATGTATGAATGCCCTCACATTTTGCCCTTCCCTCTTCCTTCTTGCAAAAACACAATCCTGATGCCTGAAAGTAGAGTAGCCAGCTTAAAACTAAGAGGCACAAACACGAACACGTTAAGGATAGCAGAGAAGAAAGACCCAGTCTAGATTTCTACTTACCTCTAGACTTTCTTTTATTTGGGAGGAAAAATTCCTATTTGATTAAGGTATTTTAAATAGGGTCATCCAATAATTACAAAGAAGGCAAACCTCTTCCAAACATACAATGTCATTCTATTCAGAGAATAAACTTCTCCTTGATCTTTATATACTAATTTATAACAGAACCATCTTTTTAAAATTTATAGCTACATATAATATTTAAACTAACTTGAAATTATAAGATAAACCAATGTATTCCCATCTGATCTTATTTTTTATAAAATTTATTATTCTGTTAATGCAATAAATATTAATAATGACCAATATATGAACTAAGCAAAGTAAGCAAACCAGTAATCAAAGACTCTTCTAAGTACTTTAAAAATGTATTCATTTAGTCTTCTAAATAACTCTATGAGATAGGTAAAACTACTTTCCCCATTTTATATATAAAGAAATTGATGCACACAGGATTTAAATAACTTGCCCAAGGTCACACAGCTAGTGTCAGAACCAGCATTCAAAGTCAGGCAGAATTCCTACTTAACCCTAAAGTATTGCCTCCCCTGTAGAGCAGCTTAGCAATTTTAGGATAGAAGATTAATAAATAGTAGCCTGAAAATGTATAAAGGGGTATGTGTGTGTATGTGCATGTGTGCATGCGTGCTCATTTATGTTATACTCTACTCTCACAGTGAAATGAGTAATAAGGGGACAACTATTTTTTAGCACCCACCAAATGCCAGGTATTATATACAATGCTCAACAAGTATTATCTCACTAAATCCTCGTAACAGCTAGGAAGAAGACAATATCTTCATTTATAGGCAAAGAATCTGAGACCCAGTAAAGTTAAATAACATGCCCAGTTTCACACAACTGATAATTAGATAACTGATAACTAGATTTGGATACAAAATCAAATCTGCTCTGTTCAAAGCTAATGCTCTCTCTACTATACAATAATGTTTACCTGTTTAGGTTATTCATATGCTAAACTGGAAAGTTTAGTCCACATGACTAAACATAGTCCACATGACTATATAAGCTCTTATGGTTTTATATTTATCACTCTCATTATTATCTCTTTGTAACTACTCATACACTTTAACTTTCTGAAAATACATTCCCATCCTTTCTGCCAAAATACCTGAAATTTCTACTACAAAAATGTAACTTAAAAGGAAAACACATGACCCTGGAAAAATATTATATAAATGAACCCCTCCAGAAAGGGTCCACACTGATAATTTCATGTTAGTCCAATAATATTCCATTATCTACCTGTCTGGACCATATTCCTTCCAGTATTTCTCATGACTGTGATGTATCAGTAATTCTCCCCCTTTATTAACAATCACTTACTCTTCTCAAAGTAGTGTTTCTTAGCCAACAAACATTTAAAACTTTCCCTAAAAAAAAAGTTTTCCTGAACTTGCTATTTCCTCTAGCTGTTAGAGGCACAGCCAGGTCTAATATCAAAGACACTTCTGCTCCTAGATTTAGGCAAGCATGTAAAGACACCACCTTCTACTTGGTAAATCTTACCTACGCATGTCTTTATCAGGGTCTTAATTACTGTGTCAATATTTTAACACTGAAAGTGTTGTAAGGGGCCACTTTTGGAATGTGCTCAGAGGAAATTACTGCCTGGTTTTATAAAACTTCTGTAATTTGACCCCATGCCAATGATACATCTTTCTTCCGATATGAATAATGGAAAATATCCTTTATTAATCACTATCTATAAGCCAGGTCTGCTAGGCACGGATTTTCATTCTCATCCCTTTAATATCTGTTCTTTCCATTCTGTGTTTATTCCCACCTCTGCATCTCTGCTTAACCATGCCCTTAGTCTGAATGCCATCTCTCCTCTCTAACCTGCCATCATTCTAAGCCTAGCTAAATCACAAGTTCCTCCCTGAAGCCTTCCCTGTACTCATAAGCCCACATTGAGCAGCACCTTCTCTAGATTCTCGTAGCATTAAAAGCTGTATCTCTTCATTTCATCCTTAATTATATTCTGCTTGAAGTCGCTCATGAGTTGTCATTCTTGTTCTTTAACAACTGTGTATATTTTCTATAGTATTAGACCAATTCACACATTTGATCTCCTAGAATATATATATAACACAGTGACAAGAAAAAATACATTAAATAAATTAATAACATAAACAAGACGATAGCTTAAGAAACCAATCTACTTTTAAGCGTCATACTTACAAAGAATATTGGTAACATAAATCACCTCTTTCTTTTCTTTATATATATATATATATACTTCAAGTTCTGGGGTATATGTACACAATGTGCAGGTTTGTTATATAGGTATACATGTGCCATGTTGGTTTGCTGCACCATCAATTCATCATTTACATTAGGTATTTCTCCTAATGCTATCCCTCTCCCAGTCCGCACCCCCGACAGGCCCTGGTGTGTGATGTTCCCCTTCCTGTGTCCATGTGTTCTCACTGTTCAGCTCCTACTTATGAGTGAGAACATGTGCTGTTTGGTTTTCTGTCCTTGTGATAGTTTGCTCAGAATGATGGTCTCCAGCTTCATCCATGATCCTGCAAAGGACATGAACTCATCCCTTTTTGTGGCTGCATAGTATTTCATGGTGTATATGTGCAACATTTTCTTTATCCAGTCTATTATTGATGGACATTAGGGTTGGTTCCAAGTCTTTGCTATTGTGAATAGTGCCACAATAAACATACGTGTGCATGTGTCTTCATAGCAGCATGACTTATAATCCTTTGGGTCTGTTACCCAGTAATAGAATTACTTGGGTCAAATGGTATTTTTAGTTCTAGATCCTTGAGGAATCGCCACATTGCCTTCCACAATGATTGAACTAATTTACACTCCCACCAACAGTGTCAAAGCATTTCTATTTCTACACATCCTGTCCAGCATCTGTTGTTTCCTGACTTTTTAATGATCACCATTCTAACTGGTGTGAGATGGTAACTCATTGTGGTTTTGATTTGCATTTCTCTGATGACCAGTGATGATGAGCATTTTTTCATGTTTGTTGGTTGCATAAATGTCTTCTTTTGAGAAGTGTCTGTTCATATCCTTTGCCCACTTTTTGATGGGGTTTTTTTTTCTTGTAAATTTGTTTAAGTTCTTCCTAGATTCTGGATATTAGCCCTTTGTCAGATGGATAAATTGCAAAAATTTTCTCCCATTTGGTAGGTTGCCTGTTCACTCTCATAATAGTTTCTTCTGCTCTGCAGAAGCTCTTCAGTTTAATTAGATCCCATTTGTCTATTTTAGCTTTTGTTGCCATTGCTTTTGGTGTTTTAGTCACGAAGTCTTTGCCCATGCCTATGTCCTGAATGGTATGGCCTAGGTTTTCTTTTAGGGCTTTTAGGTCTTTAAATGAAATTTAAAGTAGCTTTTCCCAATTCGGTGAAGAAAGCCAATGGCAGCTTGATGGGGATAGCACTGAATCTATAAATTACTTTGGGCAGTATGGCCATTTTCACGATATTGATTCTTCCTACCCATGAGCATGGAATGTTTTTCCATTTGTTTGTGTCCTCTTTTATTCCTTAAGCAGTGGTTTGTAGTTCTCCTTGAAAAGGTCCTTCGCATCCCTTGTAAGTTGGATTCCTAGGTATTTTATTCTCTTTCTAGCAACTGGAAGTGCATGGGAGATCACTCATGATTTGGTTCTCTGTTTGTCTGTTATTGGTGTATAGGAATGCTTGTGATTGTTGCACATTGATTTTGTATCCTGAGACTTTGCTGAAGTTGCTTCTCAGCTTAAGGAGATTTTGGCTGAGACAATGGGGTTTTCTAAATATACAGTCATGTAGTCTGCAAACAGAGGCAATTTGAATTTCTCTCTTCCTAACGGAATACCCTTTCTTTTTCTTGCCTGATTGCCCTGGCCAGAACTTCCAACACTATGTTGAATAAGAGTGGTGAGAGAGGGTATCCTTGTCTTGTGCTGCTTTTCAAAGGGAATGCTTCCAGTTTTTGCCCATTCAGTATGATATTGGCTGTGGGTGTGTCATAAAAAGCTCTTATTATTATGAGACACATTCCATCCATACCTAGTTTATTGAGAGTTTTTAGCATGAAGGGCTGTTGAATTTTGTCGAAGGCCTTTTCTGCATCTATTGAGATAATCATGTGGTTTTTCTCTTTGGTTCTGTTTATGTGATGGATTTTGTTTATTAATTTGCCTATGTTGAACCAGGCTTGCATCCCAGGGATGAAGCCGACTTGATCGTGGTGGATAAGCTTTTTGATGTGCTGCTGGATTCTGTCTGCCAATATTTTATTGAGGATTTTCACACTGATGTTCATCAGGGATATTGGTCTAAAATTCTCTTTTTTTGTTGTATCTCTGCCAGGCTTTGGTATCAGGATGACGCTGGCCTCACGAAATGAGTTAGGGAGGATTCCCTCTTTTTCTATTGATTGGAATAGTTTCAGAAGGAATGGTACCAGCTCCTCTTTGTACGTCTAGTAGAATTCAGTTGTGAGTCCATCTGGTCCTGGGCTTTTTTCAGTTGGTAGGCTATTAATTATTGCCTCAATTTCAGAACCTGTTATTGATCTATTCAGAGATTCACCTTTGGCCGGGCGCGGTGGCTCAAGCCTGTAATCCCAGCACTTTGGGAGGCCGAGACGGGCGGATCACGAGGTCAGGAGATCGAGACCATCCTGGCTAACACGGTGAAACCCCGTCTCTACTAAAAAATACAAAAAACTAGCCGGGCGAGGTGGCGGGTGCCTGTAGTCCCAGCTACTTGGGAGGCTGAGGCAGGAGAATGGCGTAAACCCGGGAGGCGGAGCTTGCAGTGAGCTGAGATCCGGCCACTGCACTCCAACCCAAGTGACAGAGCAAGACTCTGTCTCAAAAAAAAAAAAAAAAAAGAGATTCACCTTCTTCCTGGTTTAGTCTTGGGAGGGTGTATGTGTCCAGGAATTTATCCATTTGTTCTAGATTTTCTAGTTTATTTTTGTAGAGGTGTTTGTAGTATTATCCAATGGTAGTTTGTATTTGTGTGGCATCAGTGGTGATATTCCCTTTATCATTTTTTATTGCATCTATTTGATTCTTCTCTCTTTTCTTCCTTATTAGTCTTGCTAATGGTCTATTTTGTTGATCTTTTCAAAAAACCAGCTCCTGGATTCATTGATTTTTTGAAGGGTTTTTTGTGTCTCTATCTCCTTCAGTTCTGCTCTGATCTTAGTTATTTCTTGCCTTCTGCTAGCTTTTGAATTTGTTTGCTCTTGCTTCTCTAGTTATTTTAATTGTGATGTTAGGGCATTGATTTTGATCTTTCCTGCTTTCTCTTGTGAGTGTTTAGTGCTATAAATTTCCCTCTACTTACTTCCTTAAACGTGTCCCAGAGATTCTGGTACGCTGTGTCTTTGTTCTCATTGGTTTCAAAGAACATCTTTATTTCTGCCTTCATTTTGTTATTTACCCAGGAGTTATTCAGGAGCCGGTTGTTCAGTTTCCATGTAGTTGTGCAATTTTGAGTGAGTTTCTTTTTTTTTTTTTGAGATGGAGTCTCGCTCTGTCGCCCAGGCTAGAGTGCAGTGGCTGGATCTCAGCTCACTGCAAGCTCCACCTCCTGGGTTTACGCCATTCTCCTGCCTCAGCCTCC
>NW_012122487.1:7217656-7266432 GCF_000951035.1 Colobus angolensis palliatus
ATGGGTCTTGACTCTTTATCCAATTTGCCAGTCTGTGTCTTTTACTTGGGGCATTTAGCCCATTTACAATTAAGGTTAATACTGTCATGTGTGAATTTGATCCTGTCATTATGACGCTAACTGGTTATTTTGCCCATTAGTTGATGCATTTGCTTCACAGCATCAATGGTCTTTACAATTCGGCATGTTTTTGCAGTGGCTGGTACCTGTTCTTCCTTTTCATGTTTAGTGCTTCCTTCAGGAGCTCTTGTAAGGCAGGCCTGGTGGTGACAAAATCTCTCAGCATTTGCATGTCTGTAAATGATTTTATTTCTCCTTCATTTAAGAAGCTTAGTTTGGCTGGATATGAAATTGAGTTGAAAATTCTTTTCTTTAAGAATGTTGAACATTGGCCTCCCACTCTCTTCTGGCTGTAGGGTTTCTGCCAAGAGATCTGCTGTTAGTCTGATGGGCTTCCCTTTGTGGGTAACCCAACCTTTCTCTCTGGCTGCCCTTAACATTTTTTCCTTTACTTCAACATTGGTGAATCTGACGATTATGTGTCTTGGGGTTGTTCTTCTCAAGGAATATCTTTGTGGTGTTCTCTGTATTTCCTGAATTTGAATGTTGGCCTGCCTTGCTAGGTTGGGGAAGTTCTCCTGGATAATATCCTGAAGAGTGTTTTCTAAGTTGGTTCTACTCTCCTCGTCACTTTCAGGTACACCAATCAAACGTAGATTTGGTCTTTTCACATAGTCCCTTTGTTCATTTGTTTTACTCTTTTTTCTCTAATCTTGTTTTCTCATTTTATTTCATTAATTTGATCTTCAATCATGGATATCCTTTCTTCTGCTTGATCGAATTGGCTATTGAAGCTTGTGTATGCTTCATGAATTTCTCATGCTGTGTGTTTCAACTGCATCAGGTCATTTATGTTCTTCTCTACACTGGTTATTCTAGTTAGCACTCCTCTAACATTTTTTCAAGATTTTTAGCTTCCTTGCAATGGGTTAGAACATTCTCCTTTAGCTCGGAAAAGTTTGTCATTACTCATCTTCTGAACCCTACATCTGTCAACTCGTCAAAGTCATTCTCCGTCCAATTTTGTTCCCCTGCTGGCGAGGAGTTGTGATCTTTCGGAGGAGAAGAGGTGTTCTCGTTTTGGAATTTTCAGCCTTTCTGCTCTGGTTTCTCCCCATCTTTGTGGTTTTCTCTACCTTTGGTCTTTGATGTTGGTGACTTATGGATGGGGTTTTGGTGTGGATGTCCTTTTTGTTGATGTTGAAGCTATTCCTTTCTGTTTGTTAGTTTTCCTTCTAACGGGCACCTCAATCTCAGATCTGGTGGAGTTTTCCATACGTCCAGTCCAGACCCTGTCTGCCTGGGTATCACCAGCGGAGGCTATAAAACAGCAAGTATTGCTACCTTATCCTTCCTCTGGAAGCATCGTCCCAGAGGTGCACCTGCCAGATGCCAGCCAGAGTTCTTCTGTAAGAGCTGTCTGTCGGCCCCTACTGGGAAGTGTCTCCCAGTCAGGCTACGTGGTGATCATGGACCCACTTGAGGAGGCAGTCTGACCATTATTAGAGCTCAAATGTGCTGGGAGAACCACTGCTCCCTTCAGAGCTGTCAGGCAGGGACGTTTAAGTCTGCAGAAGCTGTGCCCACAGCCGCCCTTTCCCCCAGGGGCTTTGTCCCAGGAAGATGATGGTTTTACCTATAAGTCCCTGACTGGGGCTGCTGCCTTTTGATCAGATATGCCATGTCCACAGAGCTGGAAACTACAGAGGCAGTCAGTCTTGGTGAGCTACGGTGGGCTCCGCCCAGTTCGTGCTTCCCGGCAGCTTTGTTTACACTGTGAGCATAAAACCACCTACTCAAGCCTCAGCAATGGTGGACGCCCCTCCTCCCACCAAGCTCCAGCATCCCAGGTTGTTCACAGACTGCTGCGCTAGCAACAAGGATTTCAAGTCAATGGATCTTAGATTGCTGGGCTCCGTGGGCATGGGACCCTCCGAGCCAGGCACTGGAGAGAATCTCCTGGCCTGCCAGTTGTGAAGACTGTGGGAAAAGCGGACTATTTGAGCGAAAGTGTGCCGTTCCTGCCAGTACAGTCTCTCACAGCTTCCCTTGGCTAGGAAAGGGAAATCCCCCGACCCCTTGCACTTCCCGGGTGAGGTGACGCCCCGCCCTGCTGATTCAGCTCACCCTCCGTCGGCTGCACCCACTGTCCAACCAGTCTCAATGAGATGAACAAGGTACCTCAGTTGGAAACGCAGAAATCACCCGTCTTCCGCATAGATCTTGCTGGAGTTGCATACCGCAGCTGTTCCTATTTGGCCATCTTGGAAGCAATCAAATCACCTGTTTCTTAAACCAAATCTAAAAACTATTTCTAAGCTCTTTCAAGAATGTTCAGTTCTGCTTTGAAGTTATAATACCAAAATTCTTAAAATACATTCAGTTTAGAATTTTATTTCAGACTCCAAACCCAGTATCTTGAGGTTCTGCCAACACATTAAATATGCACATTGCTTACCAACATCAATGGCCACAACTTAAAAATAATCTTTAAGTTTCCTACTACAGAAGTCTAGGTTTAGATATTTGAAATCACAATGCATGATCTATATTTGCACAGTGGAAATGTCTAAGAATTAAATTCCAAATTATCATTACATCCAGGCTTACATTTCATTAAACAGGCAAATCTTAACAAGTCCATTATACAGTTTTAACAACTAATGTGTCTGAAATGACCATAATTAGTCCAATTAGTTTTCATTGAACCTGTCAGACAAAATATCATGCAATCTGAATCATTTAAAAAAACATGCATTTTAAACCTTTGTAAATCGCTGATAATAGGTGGTTCCACACCAGGTGGGAAGGAGCAGACTATTCAAATTAATTGTATCTAAAATACACTAGAAAAAGTAAAAAAAATCACAAAAAGAGAGAGAAAAATTTTCTACTGGCTCTCATATTACTCAAGCTTATGAAATTTACAGCCACAAGTAGAAGTGAAACAAGGCAAAAACATATGAAAGAACATTGCCAGTATTACCTAATAAAAAGCTAATTATGAGCTTTCCATAGGAAAAACAGATAGAAAGAAAAAAAAATAAGGTGGATACATTCACCAAGAAAAGTCATTTCCCCATAAAGACAAAATTTATATTAATTTACATCATTAAGTACAGAATTAATCTCTCCGTGACTGAATAAAATAAAGATAAAAATAAATTTATTTTCTCCCTATACAGTTTATTAGAATTTGTGACATAAAGAATTTCTGGACATTTGTTCTTAAATGTATTTTGCAAGGACGTAAAAGAAGGAACCATACCTGTTTTACCAATGACATCTTGTAATTCAGTCATAGAACTGATTATTGCAGCAAGAAGGTCAGAACTGGTGAGCCAATTGAGCGCTTGTAAACAACGCAACTGCTCCTTTTGATGTTCTATAAAATTGAAAAAATCCATTGTAAAATTCTACAAAACTTTATTAAAATCTATATTTAAAATTCATAGCAGTGTTCAGCTATTTAAGAAACAAATCAAACCCTATTGAGAACATTGCCTACTGTGGAAAAATCTATTAAGAAATATTAGATTAGCTCGACCTAATTTACAAATAACTGTAAATGACACCAAAAAAAATAGAAAAAAGAAATTTTCTTTGGTTTTACTTACACTACTTAATAGTCTGCTTTTCAAAAATAAAAACAAGTCATTTCTTCAAAATAGTTAAGCATTCAAAAACAACTGGAAAATTTACATTTGTCTCATTTTCATACAATTTTTCAATATATTTTTAACCCATTTCATACTTATTCATAGAAACTGAAAATAAATCATACTGATAATTTGAAATAGGGTAGTTTTTGATTGACATAACTGAAAAATCACCATATAAACTCTTTGCTTTACTGCAGAGGATTCAAATATAAAACAAGACAAAGTTCAAATTATACATATTTGTCACCTTATATTTTAATCTGCTTAAAACAAAAAAACACAGCCTAATTTATATAAAATATTCACTTATCCATACACACATATACATACATATGGAGACTATGTTATATTATTTGGCATATTACATGATTTTTTTAAAGTTTTTCCATAATAGCCAGGTATAGTCACACTGTATATTTCACTTACACGCAACCTGTATTTTTTAAAGCACAAATTATCTTACTTGGAAATTTATGCTTGTCTTTGGGCTCTCCTGTGCACACTAACATGCCTATGCCTTCTTTGAAACTCTCCATCCAGGTAAAAAGAGAGGCACATGATTGACCCAAAATCTTGAGTCTGTTTGCTGCCAAAACTGCAATAACAACTTTCCGAAACATACGTATGAATCCTTTGAATGTTTTCTTTTTCATCTTGGCTTCTTCTTGCTTCTTTTCCTCTACAGTTGATAAAGCCTGGGCTAGAGTTCTAATTTCCAATTTGAACAACTCAAAGGTGTTGACCTGCTCCTGGAGAAAATCTCTCTGTGTAGACAAGGCGCATGATCGGCTATAGAGGGGATATAAGGCACCAGCCATCAATGCACAGGCTGCCAGCAAGGATGTCTGTTCCCTTTGAGTCTGTGATAACAGTTTTTTGAAGTGCGAATTTTCGAGAACCAACTGTTCATGCGACTTCTCAATATGGTTCAATTTTTCCATATTTTTTTCAGCAATTTCTTGAAATTTCTACGGAAGAGGTCAAACAATATATTTGATCATGAAACAAAGAGGCATTATATTAATTTCCCTTTACGCAAAGAAAACAAACTTTTGCTGACAACCACTTCTTCCTCTTCAAAAGATACATGTGCTAAAACAGCCAAAATATAAATAAGATAGATAGGGCAACAGTGAGCCAAACGGCTTAGATCTGAATGTGCACATTGATTTTTAAATCCTCTCACATAGAAGCTTTACGTAAAGTAGAACACATAAATTTCAGAGTATTTCATGAATTTCCTATAGACTTACACATAAATACACAAATTTAGAAAAGAAAAATACGCTTTCTCTGTATAATTTCTCTTCCTCTACTCCTCACTAATTCTTCATTCCTACTTTTAAACAGAAATGACACTGCCAATAGAGGGGTTCCTAGATGTAAAAAAGACTTTACTTTTTACCAAAATAAACAACCGGTTTAATCAATGATATAACGAATAGCATGGTCTACCATTTACTGCATGAGAAGGCACTGTCTCTCATGGATACTCACTTATTTCAGTTTCTGTCTTACCTCCTCATGACAGAAAGCTGTACACAGCGCATCTCCAGTGGTGACAGGAAATACTAATTGTGACCTAGGCCTCAGCAGCCCTCTGCTCCTTTTTGCCTAATCAAGGTGCTTACAATCCAAAACTTAATTTGAAATAAAAAGAAATTTAACTGTAGGAACCACAATTAATCACTACAAAATAAACTAGCTCTCTCTATGAAATCTTAACCTAATCAGTAAGGAATCTTGAAAGAAAGAGTAAAATCAAGAAGGGCAAGGCACAATGGCTCATGCCTGTAATCCTCGTGTTTGGGAGGCTGAGGTGAGAGGGTTGCTTGAGCTCAGGAGTTTGAGACCATCCTGGGCAACACAGTAAGACCCCATCTCCACAAATAAAAATTTTTTAAAAATTAGACAGGAATGGTGGTGCACACCTATAGTTACAGCCACTCGGGAGGCTGAGGCCAGAGAATCAATTGAATCCAGGAGGTTCAGGCTGCAGTGAGCCATAATCATGCCACTGCACTCCAGCCTAGATAACAGGGCAAGACTCTGTCAAAAAATAATAATAAAATAAAATATTAAAAAATTAAAAAAGGAAGAAGAAAGACAAAAGAAAAGAAGAAAGAAGAAGATAACAGATCCCAATTTGCTTTACTATTCACTTATTATTCAATAAACATTTATTGGGGCCAGGCATAAGCACTCACACCTATAATTCCAGTACTTTTGGAGGCCAAAGTGAGAGGATTGCTTGAGGGCAGGAGTTTGGGACCAACCTGGGCAACAGAGTAAGACCCTGTCTCTACAAAAAAATTAAAAAATATCAGCCAAGTGCAGTGGTATGTGTATAGTTCTTGCTACTCAAGCGGGTGAAGGTGGGAGGATCTCTTTAGTCCAGGAATTTGAGACCAGCCTAGGTGACAGTGCAAGACCCTGTCTCCATAAAAAAAAAAAAAAAAATAGCATTGATTAGTTACTAAATTACACGTACTCGGAAAAGGGACAAGTAAATCAGTTAGTGTGGTATAATGCTATGATAGAGACATTCCAGGTTGCCAGAGGAATACAAAAGGGCACTAAAACCAACTTTGGCAGCCATATTCTATCAATGGGACTATGTCCCAGAACTCCACACAAAGACCACTAGTAAAGCAAGTGGTGTCCCACAGGGAGTGCTAAAAGGAGCAAGAAATTCTGAGAAGCAGTAGCTATGCAGACTGCTTGCAAGAGGATGTGCGACAACCCTCTTAAAGCAGGCACACTTTAAGAAAAAATAAAACTTGACACTTGGCTTGTAGCTAGATTAAAGCAGGAAGACTCACATGTGGAAAAGGAAGAGCCAGAAAATAGCATAGTATGCTCTAAGGATGGAAATAATTCAGAATACCTGAAGAATTGGGAGAAATGATGGAAATTTGAAAAGTACACAGGTAACAGAGGACTGAGTGCCTAATGTGCTACACTAAGAAACTTAACTTTATCTGGAGAGGTATGAGAAGCCATAAAATCCTGGAACTGTCCTCTTGTTAGTAAAGGGATGTGAGAATTAGAAACATAATAAAGATGGCCAGGGGTGGCAGTAGAGTTGCAGCAGTTGGGAGTAGGATGAGGGGAACAAATGAAAATCACAAAGGTTAATTCCATCTTCTCTTCAAAATCAATTTCATCTGTTCAATTAGAGGAAAAAAAGAAAGTTATAGAAAACCTAGAAAATATAAGAGGCAAACTAGCAATACTTGGGTAAGTGAAAATAAAAGTGAACCTCAGTGTCTCAGGCAGAAGTGTTTTCAACAAAAATTACACACAAAATTACAAGAAAAATTGTGCATGTAGGTACAGGTAGAGATAGAGACACTGTATCCTAAAGTCAGTATCTTAATAATGGAGAAAAACCTAAAGCATTCTCACCAAGTTCCGGAGCAAGGCAAGAATACCCACTATCTCCAGTAGTATTTAACATTGTATTTGGTGTGTTATTAGCCTGTGCAACTAGGCAACAAAAAGCAAGTAGAGACATAAGAACTGGCAAAGAAGAAGTAAAACTTATCTCTTCTTGTAGAAAATGTGATCATAAATCTAGAAATACCAAAAGATCCAATGACAGAATTCAAACAAAAAAAAAGTCAGTAAGGTTAAAATATATGAAATTAACACACAAAAAAACAATAGCTTTTTGTTCGCAGCAACATTATTCACAATAGCCAAAAGGTAGGAAAAAACAGAAATGCCTAACAGGGGATGAACGAGTCAACAAAATGTAGTATATCCACACAACAGAATACTATTCAGCCTTAAAAAGGAATGGAAAACTAATATATGGTACAACATAAATTGAAAAATTATGCTAAGAGAAAGAAACCAGACACAAAAGGCCACATTTGCATGACTCCATTTATATAAAATACACAGACTAGGAAAATTTGTAGACACAGAAAACACATTTTTGGTCGCCAGGGGCTGAGGAGAAGAAGGAACAAGGAGTGACTGCTTAACGGGTTCAGGGTTTCTGTTCGGAGTGATGAAAAGTTCAGGAGCTAAATAGTGGTGATGGTTGTGCAATACTGTGAACATACTTAATGCCACTGAACTGTATACTTTAAAAGGATCAAAATGGTAAATTATATGTCATGTATATTTTACCACAATTTAAAATACCAATATCCTTAATATATACAGATAAACAAAAAAGAAGATAATGGAAGAGAAAACTCCATTTAGAATTCCGTAACAAAAAAGATAGAATAATTTAGGAATCAATTTAGCCTGAAATGTAAAAAAGCTATATGAGGAAAAGTTTTAAATACAGCTGAAAGACACAAAATAATACTTCAAACTTCAATAGCCTAACTCATCACAAAGATTCAATTTATTCCTAAGTAAATTGATAAATGTAGTGCAATTCCACTAAAAAACAAAGCTGTTTTTTTCTTAAGCTAGGCAAGTTGAGTCTAATCCTGAAAAAGAAGAGGAATGAGAGGGGAACAGCCCCACCACATATTGAAACACCAACAAAACCTCTAATTAAGGCCGGGCACCCTGCCTCAGCTTCCCAAAGTGCTGGGATTACAGGTGTGAGCCACTGTGCCTGGCCCTCCAATGTGTATTTTTTAATCTGTTAATTGATCTTTTCTTTTTATGCATTTGGATTTTTAGTTTACCCCTGTAATCCCAACACTTTGGGAGGCCAAGGCAGGTGGATCACCTGAGATCAGGAGTTTGAGACCAACCTGGCCAATATGGTGAAACCCTGTCACTACTAAAAATGCAAAAAAACAATTAGCCAGGCACGGTAGCACAGGCCTGTAATCCTAGCTACCTGGGAGGCTGAGGCAGGCGTACTGCATGAACCTGAAAAGCAGAGGTTGCAACAACCCAAGATCGCGCCACTGCACTCTAGCTTGGATGACAAAGCAAGACTCTGTCTCAAAAAACAAACAAGCAAACAAAAAAACCTCTAATTTAAAAATCATGTTATTTGTACATTAAAAAAAAAGACCAATGGAACAGAATAAACAGCTAGAAACAGATCTAGGCACAAAAAAACCTTCAGTGATAAAAGTAGCAATTCAAAGCAGTGGGAAAAAGACAGACTAAATGGTGGTGAAATAACCAGATGGCCTTTTGGAAAAAAATATAAAAGTTGATCTACACCTGACATTTTATACAAAAGTAAATTTCAAATAGACCATAAATCTATACGTAAAAAAAATGAAACCACAGAAATATTAGAAGAAAATGCAGGCAAATTACTTAATCTTGGTATAAAGATAGGATTGCTAAAACTAAAAATCCAAATGCATAAAAAGAAAAGATCAATTAACAGATTAAAAAATACACATTGGAGGGCCAGGCACAGTGGCTCACACCTGTAATCCCAGCACTTTGGGAAGCCGAGGCAGGTGGATCACGAGATCAGGAGATCAAGACCATCCTGGCTAACATGGTGAAACCCTGTCTCTACTAAAAATACAAAAAGTTAGCCAGGTGTGGTGGAATGTGCCTGTAATCCCAGTTACTCAGGAGGCTGAGGCAGGAGAATCACTTCAGTCTGGGAGGCGGAGGCCGCAGTGAGCCAAGATCACGCCACTGCACTCCAGTCTGGGCAACAGAGCGAGACTTGCTATCAAAAAAAAAATTGGTATTATATAAATAATTTGATTTCAAAGTTTCCAGTTCACTCCTACTAGAACCCAAGTCTCAGTGGATACTGTGAGGCCTATTATTTCTCTATTTTAATGGGAATAGTTTGAATATTATAGTGCTTATTCATATTGCAGACATTGTTCTAAATGCTTTACATATATTCTTTTTAATCCTTATACTAAACTATGAGGTTGGCACAGTTTTACTGATAATAAAATTGAGGTTAAGAGAAGTTACACAATTTGCCCAAACTCCTTCAGCTAGGTTTATCTAATTCTATTACCTAACTTTTTTGTCTTTACTGAACCAAGGTTCTCCCCTCAGGTACCAACATCCCCACATGTCTTCCCCTTCTCCCACTATCCTCAACCTGATAATCAAGGAGAGGATGATCTGTTCCCTTAGTATACAGGCATTAGCCTCACCACTACTTTTCATAATTTAACATGTTCTGTAGAACCCCCAGTTCCTTTGCCTTCCATCTCCCCTAACACTATTCGAATACTAACAATCTTCAGAGTCCATTTCAGGTTCTATCTATTCTATGACTCACTTTACTATCATTTTCCTTTACACTGATCTTGACCTTCCCTGAACTTCAGTTCAGAGAACTTAAGTCACTCAGGCATTTAACTTCTACACTACTTATTTATTTCATGTGTGTACATCTACTCTCCCTCAAATACAAGACTGCTAGTTCCTAGAGGTTAGGAATTATTTACTATAGTGTCTGTCACAGTGCTCTATACCCTGTAGGTATTTAATAAATATTGAAGGAATTAAATAACCCTTTATAAAATCATCCCTGATTTTGCTTAGCACAGCGTTTTGCCCATAATAGACACTGAATAAATGTCCAATTAATGAAAAAAGCTTTACAATGTAAAGGGTTAGAAAAAAGAAAAATATAATTTAAAAGACAAAATTTCAAAATGGAATTTGGAACTTATCTACATGTCAGAATTCTGCTTTAAATTAATTCTGACTTTCCATAGGGAACTACTTTCAGAGGTATTGCATTATTTACTGTGAATTATTCTTGAAGAACAAAGCCTGTTTGATTGTAAGGGTGGAAACAGCTATAGAGCAAATTTGCCTTTAAAAAAAAAATCTAATGTTTTCCACCCAAGGAGATTAAAGGCCAGTATTTTTAAAACAAACAGAAGGAACATCGCTTTCATATGGGACAAAAGCATTCCTAGTACTGAAATAACCTGCTCCTCAGTGTGTCTAATTTCAAAAAATAATATTCTCAAATTCCCCCATAAAAACATTCCAATCCTGAAGGGAAAAACCTAAAAATATAGAATGCATATCTTTTACACAAAATTCAATAGCATAACAAAAATACTACATAATTTCACCAGTTTTCCTTTACTCTCTAACAAATTCAAAGTACATCCATAATGGGGAGAAAGGACAGCTTTTTTCCTTAATGAATCACGGACTTACTTCCTGAAATACATGAGCTTTGAGGGATGCCTTACTGGCTTACAGCACTCTGTGAACTCTGAGACTCTGGGCCAGAAATTAGACACTTCCCTGGGGAGTAAAATTCTTTTGTATCACTCTTGTTCGCTGAGTTCTTGCTCTTTATGTTGGCAAAAAGGCAAATTGCAAACTGGACATTCAATGACATATAGACATCAAAGGACTTCATTTAAAGTGTCTTATTTTTGTAAGTTTCCTATCTTGCCTTTTTAAGCTATGGTGATATTTTAAAATATAACAAACATAAATTCACCTGCTTTCTCTATTATGTAAATGTTTCTCTGTTAAAAAATAAAAATACTCTGTAGGAAACTGAAACTCTCAGACATTGCTGATGGGATTGTAAAATAGTGCAGCCATTTTCAAAAACAGTTTGGCAGTTCCTCAAAAAGTTAAACAGAATTATCATATGATCTAGCAATTCTATTACCTAGTCTTCATATACACACACACGTTCTCAAGCCCCATAATGGTTATTTATTTCATTTTAAAACACTATCTTCATTACATAAATTTAACACAACAAAAATATGTGCCAAAAATAGTATGTGCCTGTGTTTACTGTTTTGTTTCTAAAGCACTGTAAATTATAAAATACCCTTTGGATAAACCATACCCTCAAAAGAACAGAGTTCTTTTTATCGGAAGACTAGGAACAAATGTGTCAATACAGGCAAGATGTATGGATTGCTTATTGTTAAGAGATATTACCTCTGACTGTCTGGAAAATTAACGATATTATCTCTAAATTCTGATGTGTCCCATATCTCCCTTCTTTCTGTGCTTTCAGATCCTGGCAACAGGGCCCAGGTTGGCTCCAGTCTCCTCTACTAAGCCTCCTCAAACTTTGATCATCTCCTCTTCTAAATTTATAGCATTCTTTTGGCAACTAATTATGTACAGCCTATGATAAACCTTGTATTATTTACTTTTTCATGTATGTCCCCAATTATATGTTACACTTTTGAGGAAAAAACTATATAGTATACCTCTTTGTTACTACCACAGCATGAAACACAGTGTGCTATATATTTGGTATATAACATAGTTTTTTATTAATATTAATTAAATTATGTAAAAATTATCTTGATATTCTTATCTACAGTAGCAATTTTATGATATAGTGTATTAAAACTGCAGTTTCTCAGAAAAAAAAACTCTGAGAAACACAAATTAAGAGAACTACCATTTGTGGGTGGCTGACAATGTAACACTATTTAGATTTTTCTTACATTATCGTGTTTAAACATTAGTTAATCTAGAATCACTTAAAAATGTGAGTTCCGGCCAGGCACGGTAGTTCACGCCTCTAATCCCAGCACTTCCAGAGGCCAAGACAGGCAGATGGCTTGGGAAAACATGGCAAAACCCCATCTCTACAAAAAAAATACAAAAAATTAGCCAGGCGTGGTAGTGCATGCCAATAGTCCCAGCTACTCAGAAGGCTGAAGTGGTAAGATCACCTGAGCCCAGGAGGTCAAGGCTGCAGTGAGTCGAGACTGCAGCACTGCACTCCACCTCGGTGACGGAGTGAGACCCTGTTTCAAAAAAAAAAAAAAGAAAGAAAGAAAAAGAAAAGAAAGAAAGGAAGAAAGGAAGAAAGGAAGGAAGGAAGGAAGGAAGGAAGAAAGAAAGAAAGAAAGAAAGAGAAAGAAAGAAAGAAAGAAAAAGAAAGAAAGAAAGAAAGAGAAAGAAAGAAAGAAAGAAAGGAAAGAAAGAGAAAGAAAGAAAGAAAGAAAAGAAAGAAAAAGAAATATGAGCCGGGCACCGTGGCTCACACCTGTAATCCCAACACTTTGGGAAGTCAAAGCAGGTGTACTGCTTGAGCCCAGGAGTTCAAGGCCAGCCTGGACAACAGGGCAAAACCCTGTCTCTAGTAAAAAAATACAAAAATTAGCAGAGCATGGTGGCGTGCCCTGTAGTCCCAAGTACTCAGGAAGCTGAGGTGGGGGGATCTCTTAAGCCTGGGAGGTTAAGGCTGCAGTGAGCTATAATCGCATGACTGCCCTCTAGCCTGGGCAATGTAGTGAGATACTAGCTTTAAAAAAAAAAGAAAAAAAAAAGGAATATGAGTTCCATAAATATGAAACTCAGATGTCATTACACCTATTTACAGATACTGCTTTATATATAAAAATAGCATTATCCTTCTAAAAGCAGTATTAGAATATAATGCAAAAGGGACTAGAAGATAAGGATGGTAATAAGGTACTAAAACAGTCCATAACATTCACTTTGTAATTTCTAAATGCCAAGCAATGGGCTAGACATTTTACATACGGTTATATTTATTCTCATCCTGTCCCTAGAACTTCCTTACCACACAAGTAAGTAGTATCAATTGTCTGAACCTTAGATTCCTCTCTTGTAAAATAGAAATGATACTTAAATGACCTATCTCATATGCCTGTGGTGGGGCTTACATAAGAAAAGACATGCGGCCGGGCGCGGTGGCTCATGCCTGTAATCCCAGTACTTTGGGAGGCCAAGGCGGGAGGATCACAAGGTCAGGAGATTGAGACCATCCTGCCCAACATGGTGAAACCCCATCTCTACTGAAAATACAAAAATTAGCTGGGCGTGATGGTGGGTGCCTGTAATCCCAGCTACTCAGGAGGCTGAGGCTGGAGAATCGTCTGAATTCAGGAGGCGGAAGTTGCAGTGAGCTGAGATCAGTGCCATAGCATTCCAGCCTGGGTCACCGGGCAAGACTCTGTCTCAAAAAAAAAAAAAAAAAAAAAGGAAAGACGTGCAAAATACGCAAAAGCATTGAAAATTATATCAAGCACCATGCAAATTCAACTGCTAATATTATAATTAACAAAAACAATTTCTAAAGCAATTATTTGAAAAGTTGTCAGAAGTATCTTTCAAAATTTCATTAGAGGTATCCATTCCCATGGACTCACAGTCTATCAGAACATAGTGTACACGTGATTATATCTAACTCTCTGAATCATTGCAGGCTGGCATGTATACCTTCATTAATTATCACCTCCAACAATATCAATAAGCTCCACTTTATCTCTGAATATTCTTGGAGTTCAATTATGAAGAAAAAGTTTCAACGCTTACTAACACTTTGACTCACCTGGGTTTCTTGCCAAATACACTCTCAATATCATGGTAAAAGAGGAATAAAATGCAACATAGCATAATGAACTTGAATTTCCCTGAGTTTTGTTCTCCATTCTAGACTCATTTGATTTTTACTAAAATGTCAAATAAATCTAAAGTGTTTACAATAAACATTACATCAAGGGTAACTCTTACTTGACAGTAAAAAAAACTTTACTTCTAGAAAGGAAGTTCTTGTTCCAATAACTATCTTTTTCAAATAGAAAAGAAACAAGAACATAAATACTAAGATTACAAAAGCAAAGTTAGTAAATGGAATGGTATGTGGCACTGGGCCCAGATACTTTAGTAGGCATAGACACTTGAGATATATTTATATGATGGCTCCAATGTATTTAAATTCAAGAACTACCCAACATGGGGCTAGCAAACTTTACCCAATACTAAAAACATGCTGTGACAGTAAAACCAGGCTGCGTTCTCTGCAAATTTCATTTTTCTAGTAGCATTTACACTAATTGTTTTAAAGCTTAGACATTAAAAAAGTCTTAGAGGCCGGGCGCGGTGGCTCAAGCCTGTAATCCCAGCACTTTGGGAGGCCGAGACAGGCGGATCACGAGGTCAGGAGATTGAGACCATCCTGGCTAACACGGTGAAACCCCGTCTCTACTAAAAAAAATACAAAAATCTAGCCGGGCGAGGTGGCGGGCGCCTGTAGTCCCAGCTACTCAGGAGGCTGAGGCAGGAGAATGGCGGGAACCTGGGAGGCGGAGCTTGCAGTGAGCTGAGATCCGGCCACTGCACTCCAGCTTGGGTGATAGAGCGAGACTCCGTCTCAACAAAAAAAAAAAAAAAAAAAAGTCTTAGAAATATTGGATTCTTAGAAATACTACTTTTCTAACATCTATTACATTTTTTCATATAAAATCAATCAAATTCAAATATTGTTTTTTACTTTAATTTAGTGTCTTTTACTAATCACTTCTTTACAATGGCCAAACATTAAACATAAGACTCTAAGAATAAGTTATTTATTTCCCAGCAGATGGAACTTACTGAGGGTTATGCTCATGACACCAAACATCCTCTATAACTCACAATCCTATATAACAATTAGGGTTATTTTCCCCCTCGTGTCCTTATCAACGTAATTTTTGAAAATGTATTAAGTAATGTAAAATGAAATTTTTTTATTTGCATTGCACTTTTGGGGGTAAAAAATATAGAATCAATCATAAAATTTCCTAAAATAAAATTTACAGGTCCTATAATATGTATTATAATAACAGCTTATCACATACAATACCAAAATAAATTGCTGCAGTATATTCAATTATATTTGATAAAAATGCAAATATGTAGGTAAACAATACAGAATATACGCCAATTTATTTTATTTTATTTTATTTTTGAAAAGAGAAAAAAGTGAATTGCTATGCCTTCTTGTAGATTTCAAACAGTTCAGGATGTTGATGAAAAAAGAAGTTGGAAGACTCACACTACCTGATTTTAAGACTTAGTAAAAGGTTAGAGTGATTAAATCAGTATAGTATTGAAAAAAAAAGAATTAGACACATAAATAACTGGAATAGACAAGAAAGTCTAGAGGTAGATTGACACAAACAGTGAACTGATTTTTGATAAAAGTGCAAGGGCAATTCAATAAAGGACAGTGATTTCAATAAATGGTACTGGAATGGACATGAATATGCAAAAAAAAAAAAAACTGACCTTAATCCATATCTCAAAC
This sequence comes from Colobus angolensis palliatus, assembly GCF_000951035.1. Taxonomy (NCBI): domain Eukaryota; kingdom Metazoa; phylum Chordata; class Mammalia; order Primates; family Cercopithecidae; genus Colobus; species Colobus angolensis. The sequence goes on from NW_012122487.1 coordinate 7,233,341, forward strand.
CTTTACAGAAACTAACTCAAAATTGATCATAGACCTAGATGTAAAACCTAAAACTACAAAACATATAGAAAAAAAATGGAGAAAATCTTGGTGCCTATAATCTTAGTCAAAGAGTTCTTACATGTAACATCAAAAGTATAATCCATAAAAAAAACTGATAAGTGGGTCATCAAAATTTGAAACATTTGCTTTGCAAAAGTACTGCTAACAGAACAGTAGGAAATATTTACAAATCACATATCTGACAAATGACTTGAACCTGAGATATGTAAATAACTCTCAAACTTTTACGATAAGAAAACACACAATCCAATTAAAAACTGAGCAAAATATCTGAAAAGATAATTCACCAGAAAAGATATACAAATAGCAAATAAATACATAAATAAATGACTAATTTACTAGGCAGTAGGGAAAATGTAAGTCAAAATCACAATGACATGGCACTACGCACTTATTATAATGGATACAATTCAAAAGAAAAAAATGATGAAGCCACATCTGACACAGGTGCAGAGCAACTGGAAATCTCTTACATTGCTAGTGAGAATGCAAAATGATACAGTCACTTTGAAAAACAATTTAATAGTTGCTTAAGTTACACTTACCATATAACCATATGAATATACACTTACCATATAATCTGGAAATCAAACTCGTAAGTATTTACCCAAGAGAAATGAAAATTTATGATCACACAAAAACCTTTTCATGGATGTTTAAAGCAGCTTTACTTAAAATTGCCAAAAAAAAAAGCAATCTAAAGGCCCGTCAGCAAGTATTTGGATAAAATTTTACAGCCATACAATGGGACATTATTCAGCAGTAAAAAGGAATGCACTACTGATACATGCAACAATGTGACTGAATCTCAAATATATTTTGCTAAGTAAAAGTAACCAGACCCAAAAGGCTATATACTGTATGATTCCATTTATATGACATTCTGGAGAGGGCAAAACTATATAGATGGACAAGTCTGTGGTTTCTAAGTACGGCCAAATGTTTTTTCACAAAGGTACCAAGGCTATTCAGCTAGGAAAGTGCTGAACAAGTGATGTGGGAACAATAAATGAAGGGGGAAAAATGAAACTCTACCCAGCATCACACACAAAAATTAATTTGAGAAGAATCACAAACTTAGATGTAAAAGCTAAAACTATGAAACTTCTAGAAGAAACAAGAGATTATCTTCCCAACCTTGAGGTAAGGAAAACTCATTTCACATATATAAATAAATAGCCAAAAGAGAAAAAGATTTATAAGTTGGACTTCATCACAATTTTAAAACTTATATGATCATCAAAAGAAACAACTGAAAAGGGAAGCAAGAGATTCAGAGAAAATATTGCAATGCATATACATGACAAAGGACATGCATCCAGGGTATATAAAGAATGCTTAGAAATCAATAATAAAAACACAAATATCTCTATTTTTTACATGAGAAAACAGTAGAAGAGACACTTTACAAATGAAGATATGTGAATAGCCAATAAGTATATGAAAGGTCCTCAGCATCATGAATCACCAAAAAAATGTTACTTTAAACCACAATGAAATACCATTTTAAAACCACTATATTGACTAAAATTTAAAAGACTGACAATACTAAGTGCTGCAGAGGATGTAGAACAATGGAAACTTACATATTTTGCTGGTGGAAATAAAACATGACACAAGCTTTTTTTAGAAACTTTTGACAGTTTCTTATGAATACACACATATCCTATGACCTGGCAACTGCACTTTAGTAATTAACCAAGAGAAATAAAACCATATGTTAACAAAAGACTTGTACAATAATGTTTGTGGCAATTTTATCTACAATATCTAAAAAACAGAAACAACTAAATATCCATCAACACACAATCCATCAAATAGGGGTGCTGTGATAAAATGGAATGCTATGTGACCATAAAGAAGAATGAAGTACTGATACGTACAACAACATAAATGACATTATGCTCAGAACATTAATACTGAGTGAAATTAGTCAAACACCAGACTACTGAATGATTCCACTTACATGAAATTCAAGAACAGGTGAAAACTAATCTACGATGACAGGCATCAGAACAATAGTTGCCTATGAGGCATAAAACTGACTGGAAGAAAGAACACGAGAATATTCTAGGGTAATGAAAATGTTTGAAGTCTTAAATGGGGTAATGATCACATGGGTGTTTACATTGATCAAAACATCAAATTGTAGTTACCACAGTCTAGGAAGGGTGTGTTGGGGGAGGAAAGGGATGGAGAGGGGTAGGTTAAAGGGTACAATTATACAGTTAGAAGGAATAAGGTCTAGTGTTCAAAAGCACAGTAAGGTGACTTTATTAACAACAATATATTGTATATTTCACAATAGCAAGAAGAGAAAATTTGAAACGTTCCCAACACAAAGAAATGATAAATGCTCAAGGTGATAGATATCTTATTCTGGCTTGAGCATTACACATTCTATGCATGTATTAAAATATCACATGTACCCCATAAATATGTACAAATATTACATATCAAATAAATACTTTTTAAAAACATCAAATTATACACTTAAGATCTGTGCATATCAATATATATCAGTGCTACCTCTACAAAATTAAAATAAATTATTTAGGTCTTTTACTTCAATACTAGAAAATGCAGAGCATATAATATAGTAGTCTGCATACAGTGAAAAAATTACTACTTTTAGATGGTACATTTGTTGATTCATTCAAATTCATATAGAAAGGCATAAGTTCATACAGGACCTTTAAATCTGGGGATGCAGAATGGCCTGATTTAATATAATAATAATAATAATAATAATTGTATTTATATATGTGTATGTATATATATTTATATAGTTTGGTTATTTTTAATTAGACTTGCCAAGCATGAATGGATCAAATAAAGAGGCTAAATACTGAATCAACCATGGGAAGAATATACAACCTTCTGGTTCATAAGTATCCTAACAGGAACAAAAGTGACCTATTAATAAATTCAATGCCAAAAAATTATACCCTATCATCATGTTATTCCTGATTACGTGAAGATGACAGTTAACAATATAAATAATGTTGATGATAATTTGTGTAGAAAAATACATGGTTATGTTAACAACCCATAACTTCTACTCTCAATCAAGATATAATACATAATACAACTCATAGTGAATTACTTTTGCTACACGGCCTACAACGATAACACTAGTTCTTATATAATGTCAGTAGGCATAAGAGATTTTAACCCAAATAAATTTAAATGATGGTTCACATAGGAACCTCCACAAATAGAGTAAACTGGATAAAGGAATACTTACACTAAAACTGACAATATATTACCAAATACTTTAATCTTTTATTTTAAAAATAAAGGAAATATAATTTTAGCATTTAATTAACTGATCAATGCATTTTGGGATATTTTAATCAGAAACCCATATATTTCCAAACTTACATGAAAGACAATCCTTAATATACACACCCATACACATGCACGTATGTGTGTGTAAACATATATATGTGCATCTAAACAAGTTCTATGAAGTTCTTAAGAAGTTTAAACCGATTTAACATTGCTACTGGAAAAAAAAAAACGTTTCTAATGGTTACACTGAGTAACCCATTTTTTAAAGCCCTTTGTAAAGGTAGCATACCTGTGCCCTCTTCTGCACCTCCAGGAGGAGTTCAGAATACTGCAGCTCTAGTTCCTTCTTTTGTTTGTGCCAGCAGCTCTCTTGGGCTTTGATCTGTTCTGCCACTTTGGTAAAGGTGTCTTCCTGAGTCTGCTGAAGCTCTCTCATCGTGTCAGACTTGTTTTTACAGATATACTCTAGATGACTTATCTATATGGGGAGATGCAACAGAGAAGGAAATATGCTCACAAGCTATTTCTTTGTGTCGTCTCCCCTAATAAAACACCCAAAATGCCCTACTATATTTTATTCCTTAAGATCATATAAAAATTTTAACATAGAATGTAAATAAATTTTAAAAAAGAAAATAGCAGGGTAAACTGCCATACATTAGCAGAAAATTGTGTTATTTGTATACTTAGATGGCAAATTTTTCATCTTCTCTTTCTCATGAAGTTACTTATTCTATAATTAATTTGATTGACATTGAGAAAGATACTGTTACTTCTGGAACCAAGGCTCAAGCTATTCAAATATCTCAGTGGGAAAGAAAGTAAAGATTTAAAAATCTGCAAGCAGTTTGCATAAAATAAAGCAGAATGTTCTAACTATTTTTTGTTTCATATTCAAACACTGGAAAGAAAATCATCATTTTCTAAAATGTATGACTATTAAGGATGTTTTGAAACAATGAAAACTATTAAAAATATAATACCATCTCATAGGGTTAAAATACATTCATTTTAATTATCTTTAATTTTCAAATCCATTATGTACACATTCACAATCATGAATAGCATCTGTGCCTCTCACAATTTATTCCCTCATTTCTTAGCCCTACATCTCAGTGTCTATGGTTGTGTTTGTCAATAGGACCAAGATAAAATGCTCAATAATTAAAAAAATCACCCTGAAATTAGGTCAATATGCTGTTTTATTACTTCAACAGAATTTTTTTTAACTTACAGGACAGTTTTTCTCTTCTTGTTCCTTAAGAGCAAATGTCATTGCAACTAAGACCTGGAAACTAAACCACATAAACACAGTACTGACCACGTTCAATAGACCCAGGATAAGAACCAATGTCTTCAATGGTGGTATATGTTGATCTGCTAAGCCACTGTAATTTTCTATAACCAAAAGCAGGTTTTTAAATATTTGTTGGAGACTGATTTCCTGGACTTGTGAGATAGTAATGTTACCATAAAGGTCTACAATATTATCCTATAAAATACACTTTTTGCATTCTAAAGCACGGAACGAGTTTTCTAATACACACTTTGTTGTATTTCGAGAAGCAAATCATAAGCATATAATTTAAAATGTTTAAGTGCTTTTAAAAATAACATCTTATATTTCCTAAGTAAAGAATTTTAAGATCATGTTTTTGAATAACTGTATCCTGTTTCTATTTTATGCTAACATAAAGAGTTGGTTTATTAATGTAAATGACTAAGTTCTTTGAATTGCTTCATCAGTAAGATTAATTTATTTTCTTTTAATTAGGTCCCTGTGGCTAATACTGGCTAGTAGTATTAGCATGTCCTGCACAGAAAGTGGAGCTTAGAGACTTCATACAGACTTCAGTCACATTTACATGCCCACAGCAATGGCATCAAACTGAGTTGTAGACAAGCCATAATTAATGGTATTGAATTATTAACATCCAAATTCTTTTTGAAATAAGATGAATGTCAGCCCCTCTTAATGATACTGTGATGTGGACAAATGTCACTGAATTTAATAGAGGTATCTGGTGCCTGAGGACAGTTACCTTCTCATTAGCCCTGTTGAGGTCTGCAATCAGGGCATCAACATTCTCCTGTAAGACTGCACAAAGCTCAGACCAAGAGAATTTATCCAGCATGCCTTCTGGTTGTTTTATGAGCACACAGCCTGCTACCAAGTGCTGATACAAGGTGTGAAGAAAGGTTAGCTTCTCCTGCAGGAAAAAAAAAAAAGAAAAATTATTTGCTGTATATAAACATTGTAAGAAGTAAAATACATAATACAAATGGTGAAGAGTTAATTTCAAAAACCTGAAAAGGAAATTATAATACTCAAGTCTCAGAATATTTTAATGACTTTTTTATATTCAAAACTAAGCACCAGATAAAACATTTGGAACTGCTTACACTTGGTATTCAAAATCAAAATCTGAGTCTAGAAGCCAGAAGACCAAGATTCATTCCCAGCTCTGCTACTGATGAGGTTGTGATTTGAGTAAACACCTGTTCAGGCCTAAGTTTCCTTAGCTATCACACGAAGTGTCTGGATTGGACTCATTGTTTATAAGCCTATCTAACTATAACTCAGTATAGTAATTCTATAATTTAATATTTACATTTGCCAAAATAGATACTACTTGTCAAAAAACAATACAGAAAAAAATAGTGTTATTCAACTCTGATGAAAAAAAGTTATACCAATATCTGTACTTTACATGGACACAATTACTCAGCTTTCTTCTTCCTCCAGAGATTCCAGTTTACTTACTACTTATAGGAAATCTATCCCAAGCCCCTTAGGCAAAGCAGATAGTGATATGAAAGATATGGAAGATGGGCTCATTTGTTTTCCCCACTTATAAGTTCATATAGTATTTGGCACACTGGGCATTTGTAGGTGTTTAAATATTATAAAGTAACAGCAAAAAAAATGGATATAGCTGCTTAAGACATACTTTTGAAAATGTCCAATTAGAAATATGTTTTTTAAAAGTCCTTTAAAATTATATTACCACTTCAGTAATTAAACTATCCATTGCTGAATGACTTAGAAACACTATGCTGCAGAAGTCATATAAAGTAGATCACATTTGAACACATGAGGAGGGTTTATTTACTATAATGTCAAATAGCTCTCTTTATAAGGTGTTTCATCTGTAAAGTCCCAAAGCATGGAACTCAAAGGTAACTGTGAAGCTGCAAAATGATTATTTTTATTTTATGTAGATAAAAAAGTTCCCTCAAGATTTTTTAATAGATCAACAGGAAGAAAACTTTTAAAAGGGACAAATTTAAAAAGAAAATTTAGAAAGTCTATTATACATTTTTTAAAAACTGAATATAGTATATGCAAAAGTTTCATAATTAGAAATTATAGAGAATATTCTTACAAATATCAAAATATAAATCTTTAGTTCACTATATATGCCACCTTACTTTTTTTTCCAAAAGCAGTAATTTAAAAAACAAAAAATTTGAAAATGTAGTTACAACAACAAATTTAAGAAATCAGATTTTTTCACAAATATGCTATGCCTTTTCATAAGCAGTTAATGATGACTTCGCATTTTTTAACTAGGTCAAAATGTTTTAAAGTCTTATTAAATATAACTTAACAAATACATAAAAATCTTCCTCCTACTGACCACATTCGTTCTCAAGGAAGTCCATCCTTAAGGATAATTCATTGTGTCGCTATTATGTCCTTTTTGCTTGGGCTGTGATAAACCAAGCATGATAATCATCCATTTGGCATGAAAAGAGACTCCAAAATCCAAAATCAATTCACACATGTTGAACCCAACCACAGTGCTGTAGACATGCTGACTTCACAATACAGTCAGGCTTCTAGTTTCCTTTACTTTAATCATTATCTGATGTGTAGAGCAATTCCAACCCCTTCATGTGGACACAATTTAAATCCCAGACTGTAAAAAGAGTGGAAAGAATGTTTCCTTTTTACTCTCTTGGCGTTCATGTTCATATTTGTTGGAGTAATGAACTCAATATGCAGGACGACTTAGATAAACCAGTTCCACTAGCTAGACTAGCTCTATAATCCATAGGGTAAAAAGAACTAGAAGATAATTCCATTCACACAGGCTCATACGAAATATGAAATTTGTGTCATAATATTTTTATAAGCCATTAATAAACACAAATGGATAGGCAACTCTTCAGGGGGTCTAAATGAAAAGTTTTAATTTTATGGGACTTTTATTTTTCTAAATTTTATTAACATCCTATAATCATACAGAGTAAGGAGGCTATCTGTTAAAGTAGATACTATTACTGTTTTACAAATAAAGAAACTAGGCCGGGCACAGTGGCTCAGGCCTGTAATCCCAGTACTTTAGGAGGGGAGGCGGAGGTGGGCAGATCAGCTGAGGTCAGGAGTTCGAGAACAGCCTGGCCAACATGGTGAAACCCCATCTCTACTAAAAATACAAAAATTAGCCGGGCACGGTGGTGGACACCTGTAATCCCAGCTACTTAGGAGGCTGAGGCAGGAGAATCGCTTGAACCTGGGAGGTGGAGGTTGCAATGAGCCCAGATTACGCCACTGCACTCCAGCCTGGGCGACAGAGCAAGACTTTGTCTCAAAAAAGAAAAAAAATAAATAAGAAAACTAAGATGTGGAGAGGCTAAGTTGTATAGCTTGTCCACAGCCAAACCATTTATAAACAGAAGTATCAGGATCCAAGTTCAGGTCTATCTGATTATAAAATACTTATTCTTTCCACCATATCTACCAAATCTTTCCACCAAATCTACCAAGCTACTGAAATAAAAAATAATTTCGTCATTGGCAAACAGGCAAACCTTGAAAGGACTGTTAGGAGCATAGTTACTTGAGTTACAATGTTCTAAAAGTCAAAAACGAGAGTTGTACAAACGATAATCAAGAAAATTAGTTGTGCAAGTTATAGTACTTCTCTCACAAGAGAGAATGACACAAGAGTAATGAAGAGAGTGATTTTGCAGCTGTCACGAACATTTCAAAATACTCTGCTCAGAACAATTTCTTAATTAAATACAAGTAAAAATAGTCACTTGATGTATAACACTGAAATTAGTGAAAGGCCTTTCCTGACAGTCATTGAGTCTCAGGTAATACCTCAGCATCCTTATGGAAAGCCTGGGAAAGCTTCTGCAGTTCACTTTCAGACTGGGCTGCTTGAGCCTTTTCTTTCTCCCAACAGTGCAGCACATTTTGTAGTTCCACTTTTAAAGTGCTTATTAAAGCCTCTCGGTCTGCACATTTAGTGCGTAAATGGCTTAACTCTTTATTGACAACAGCCAGTTTATCCTGAAGTTCCTGTCATAGATACCAAATAAAGAGATTGTAGAAAGGCCAGCCAACAAGGGGTGAGGGGACACTAGTATAAAATACATACTGAAAATTTTCAAAGCTTTACAATGAAAGAGTCACAAAGGCAGGAAAGCATCTGTTTACATTAAAATATTTTACTGAATGTATTTTCTAAATATAATAGCTCAAAAATTAGAACATTTGTTATGTTTAAACATTCATATAAAATGTTAATATGATGACTTATTCCAGAAAGTTCTTTCAAGGCAGTTTCCTTTCAACCTATTTTTTTAAAACAATGTTGTAGTTCAAAATTTTTTAAATATTTTAAAATAAATATCTTACATTTAATATAAGCACATTTACTTTCCAATGACATCCCAACCACTTATAGAAATCTCAAATATGTGGCACAAAGTTCTGCTGAACTGTTTATTCCTTAAACCTAACAAATTCTATTGAAGTGTGTCCATGACAAACCCAACATGAAACAACAAAATAAAATTCCAGCAATACTGAGAAACTTCTGAGAGCTGACTCAGTATAATTTTGCAAAGATGTAGTACATAAAACCAGCACAGAAACTAAAATAAACTATAGTCCTGGGCCTTAGCCAGGTGTGGTCTCAGCCCATTAACAGACACGATGTACTGAAAACAATTGCTCCACCCTAAAATGATGAAAACTGACTCCAAATACGGATGTGCTTATGTAAAATACGTTTAATATGTACCTAAGGCTGGACATTTCATCTTAAATAATTATTTGAATCTCATAAGGTATTATTATTGAATCTGGGAAACAAATTTTCCTTTAACCAAAACAATTTCCAATCAAGTTTTAATTTTTTAAATGAAAAAACCATTCTTGTTACTCTTAATCAACAAGAAAAAATTAAAATTCTATCCATACATACTTTAAAAAATACAAATATATATTTTCAGGTACCTCAATATCTCTACTTTAAAATATTTCCTAGATAACTATATTTGTTTCTTAATACAAAAGGTAAAAGTTATTCTAAATAATACCTTTATATTTTTAGTGTGAGAGTCTATCTTCTGTTTCGTAGAATCAAGTTCATTACATGCCTTTTCCCTAGCATCGTTCACGCTGTTTAGCTGATGAAAGAAAACGTAAGTAATTGTTTTACATTTTTCAAGGAGAGTACCTCAAAAGTTAATCTTTAAGTGCTTTTTATGCAATTACTTAAATAAAAATTTTTCAATAGTAATTAAGAGTCTTCAAAAAATTATTTCTTTTGGTTAAATACTATATAGCTTCTGTCACAAGTTCACATAGCTAAAAAGAAAAGAAAGCATTCAAGCTTAAAATATCACCGATGTTACTGTATTTTTACCACACATTCAGATAAAGGATTTCATTCTTGTTGTAAACAAATACAACTTTATTCTTAAAATCCTACTGGACCAAAATGCCAGAAGCAGGGGCATCTACAAGTAAAGAAAAGAGAACAGAGCAGAAGACTGTTCTTTCTATACATCATGAGGGTATTCACTGGTCTCTCACTCCATATGACAACTTCAGGGTCGGTCACATGCAGTCCTACTGGGAAGGCTTGTGGCAGGTCATCAGTTGGTCCTGCACCGCTTGTGATTTATTTTCTTTGACAGTTCATTCTTCTTTCTGTCAGACTGCTCTTTCTGCTTTCTTTGCAGCCACCCCCTTGGTCTCCCCACTGCTGTCTCTGGCACTGGTTCACAACAAAGCGCATTACTAAGCCAAAGCCTGCTGAGTCGACTTTTCAACTGTGCTGAGGATCATGTGACATTCATCCTCCCAAATAACAATTCGCTGTGGGTAATATGTTCCTAGTTACCCTGCAGCTTCCAGACCTAGGCCTCAGAAGAGTTTCATAAACTACTAACAATACAGGTTGTCTTGTCTCACTGGGAAAGACTTCATAATATTTGTTCTTCATAGAAATTTAATTATTTCAATGGTCATTTTCTTTTATGCCTTTTGAACAATTACCGAGGGTATTAAGAAGACTCACTTTTCCTTCTTTGTTCACCTTAGCAAGCTAAAATAACATAAGCCGCATCTGAAATGTGAAATGTAACCGTTTTGTGGCATTTATATTATATGAAAGAAAGAGATAAACACAAGGATAAACTCCAAATTCCGTGCTACGTGACTTGTCTTTGACTCTAACAATCTGTTTGTTGCTTTGCTAACTAATTGTATTTAATGTAATTACTTCATATGCTAATTTGACAAGATGTAACTAGACAAACTCTTCAATTTTTAAAGCACAAATTCATAAAACATTTTAATACCCAAGAAAATTATCAACCCACACATTAAACAATACAAATGAGATGATAAATAGAAGCATGAGCTTTTTCAATCAGCAAACTAAAAGCTCCCAGGCTACATCAAACAGATATTTGTTTTTTAAAAACTTCTAACAACACTTTACTCCCTTTAGAGAATGAAAACTAATTTCTCTCTTTTTTATTAAGACTTCCACAGTTTGTAGAAATCTTAACCTAAAACACTGACAAAACCTAAATTTCCAGTAGCTACACCAAACGTTGTAAAAACACATTAACATTTAAATACAGTACATATTAACTTAAACTACTTGCATAGTGTTTTCATTAAAACAGATAAATTATGAAGATCAAGAAGTGATAGAGTCTTTATAATTTTGAAAATAATAGTGTGACTGAAGAGTTACAAAAACATAAGTGAGACATGACTTTAGGCCACACTTAAAGAAAGAACAGTGAAAGATAATTTATTATTTTTTGTATCTGTGAAGCTGTCAGTTCAACATTCCCAATCTTTTTGACCTTTGTAACAAGCAAGGAATACGTACTGGTACAGGCCGAAGGCTATATGTGTGCAGCCAAACAATGCAAGTGTTACCTCATTAGATGCATCTTCCAGCTTGTTCTGGTAATCTGTCAAGGTACGCCTCAACGTCTCAAGGACAATAGAGAAGCTAGGAGGTTTATCTTTGTCCTTGTGGATGCCTAGAGAAAAATATAGGATGAAAATATACCCTTAAAGTCACAAAGGGACAAAACTTAGGCAAATAGTAACAGAGATACTACAATTAGCTAGAGCCAAAAAGACATTATGAAACCTTGAGTAGAATTTTATTCTCCAAGTATACTGCTGTATGGCCAAGTACTAATAGCCTTTCTAAACAAGCGGCCATATTAAAGTTCATAATATATCAAATTTAAATTTATGACTACTTTCTACCTTATCAAGACCCACATGGTAGTTAGTTTTTTTGTTGTTGTTGTTGTTTTTATCATGTCTCCTAAGTAACTGCAGTGTTTGTACCTACCTTTAATTAAATGAACAGTCTACACTACCACTGTTTGGGGGAGTTATGTACACTTACTGTGGTCCTTGTGTTTCTGATTAGTCGGGCTTTTTACACTGCACTATTTTGCTTAAATAATAATTTCTGAACCCAGGAGTATATAATTTTCTGTTATACTTGGAAATATTCTTCAATCCTTAAAATTCTCAAGTTACAATTTGAAATAAACAATAAAAATGCTATTATCTACATAGTCTACATCATGTTTCAATTAAAACCCTTAAAACTGATACTCATGGTAAAAGTATGAGTATTTCCATATTATGCCTTCAAACTACTTTAATTTAGTTGGGCCATAAATTACATTAGTTGAGCTAATAAAAGTCACATGATCAAATGTAGCTCCAAGTATTAATCCAAAAAGTTGAGTTTCAAAAACTACTTTAAATTGATTGCTGATTGGACTATTCTTTAAGTGTTAAAAAGCAAGTAGCAAATTCAGTTTTAAAATACTCATATTGAAAATATTCTTTTCTTGTTATTTCTCCTCATTGCATTTTGTAATATAAATATTTCAATATGCAAGAAATGGATTTTCAACAAAGCCAGTTTCTAAGAGCAGCATTCATATTTTATGTACTACTATTCATTCATTCAACTAATTTACTGAATTCCTACTACATACCAATCTTAGGCATTAAGCATACAAAGATAAACAAGAAAGGTATAGCCTCTGTCTTTATAGAATTTAGGGTTTAATAAGAGAAAGATACTAGATAAAAAATTATATGACATCATTTATCCATTCTTCAAATATTCTATTATTAAAACTTATGGAGAAGTAGGGGAAGGCAGTAATAAAGGAAGAAAGGGGAAATTTTCTTAATGATAGAGCAACTTTATTCAGCTCAGAGTACTGGTGATATCTCATGTTTAAATCTTGGAGAAAATGTTATTAATATATTTATGACATTTATCAAGGGGTAATTTAAGTACCAACTTACATATGGGTACAACTTGGTTTTTCTTTAAAAGAAGAGGAATATTTAACTTAAAGACCAAAAGTAATGTGGAAACAACACATATGACAGCTAGGAAAAGAAATACAGTTTTCTGAGTCATGATAATAGAGGAGACAGTAGTCTTTGTAATGACTATGAGTTGGAAAGACAACTCATTAAAAATTTTATTAAAGGTCTTACCAAATACATTTTTTTAAATTCCTCTCTTGCACAAGATAAAAAAAATGTAATGTATAATTCTTTTCTTTTGCTACTACACAAGTAGACCATGAATAAATCATTCAAGGACACTCGGGAAATCTGCGTTTTTACAATAAGGGAGAAAACTCCTTCTTAGAAATTCAGAAGAATAAAATCATCTTAATATGAGTGCTGAAGAGTAATGGGACAAAATGCCCTCTCCTTCCTGACCTATGAACATTCTTATATTCTACATAAAATAAAGTTTTCTTTCCTGAAAATGTTTATATAATAAAGTTTAGGTGAAGTACAAAGCAAGCTTTAGGTCTGCTATGGCTAGATTATTAAATGCCTTGAGGTAGTCTTCTTTGGGTTAAATCTGCTTGGTGTTCTATAACCTTCTTATACTTGAATATTGATATACTTCTCTAGCTTTGGAAAGTTATCTGTTATTATCCATTTGAATAAACTCTCTCTCTCCCCCACCTCCTTCTTTCCCTCCCTTCCTCCTTCCCTCCCTCCTCTTGAAGGCCAATAACTCTTAGATTTACCCTTTTGAGACTATTTTCTAAATCCTGTAGGAGTGCTTCATTCTTTTTTATTCTGTTTTCTTTTGTCTCCTCTGACTGTATATTTTCGAATATCTATCTTTAAGCTCTTTATTTCTTTCACTTAATCAATTCTACTATTAAGACACTTTGACATGTTCTTCATCATGTCAACTGCATTTTTCAACTCCACAATTTCTGCTTGATTCTTTTTATTTCAATCTCTTTGTTAAATTTATCTGATAGGATTCTGAATTACTTCTCTGTGTTATATTAAATTTATTTGAGTTTCCTCAAAACCGTTGTTTTGAATTAATTATCTGAAAGGTCATACGTCTCTGTATCTCCAGGGTTGGTCTCTGGTCCCTTATTTAGTTTGTTTGCTGAAGTCATGTTTTCTGGGATGGTTTTGATGCTTGTGGATGTTCTTCAGTGTCTGGGCATTAATGAGTTAGTTATTTACTTTAGTCTATGCAATCTGGACTTATTAGTACCTGTCCTTCTTGAGAGGCTTTTGAGGTATTTAAAGGGCTTTAGGTGTTGTGATCTAAGTTTTTGGTCACTGCAGCTATATCTGCATTAGGGGGCACCCCAAGCCCAGTAACACTGTGGCTCTTGCAGACTCAGAGGCACCACCTTTGTGGACTTGATAAAATCCAGAAGAATTCTCTAGATTACTATGTAGAGATTCTTGTCTTCTCTTACTTTCTCCCAAACAGAGTCTCTCTGTGCTGAACCATCTAAAACTGGGGGAGAAGTGACACAAGCACCCCTGTGGCCACTACCATTAGGACTGCACTAGGTCAAACCTGAAGCCAGCACAGCACTGAGTATCACCCAAGACCTGCTGTAACCATTACCTGGCGACTGCCTATGTTTACTCAAGGCCCTAGGGCTCTACAATAAGCAGATAGTGAAGCCAGCCAGGCTCACGTCCTTCTCCTCAAGACAGCAAGCTCCCCCAGGTCCTGGGAAGATCCAGAGATGCTGTACAGAAGCCAGGGCCTGGAGTTGGAAACCTTAGCGATCTACCTGGCACTCTATTCTACTGAGGCTGAACTGGCACAAGACAAAGTCCTTTCCACTCTTCCCTCTCATTTCCATAGCAGAGGAGTCTTTCCTCCTGGCCACCACTGCCACAGGCCCATAAGGAGTACTTCCAGGCTACTGTCAATGCCCACTCAAGGTCCAAGAGCTCTTCAGTCAGCTTGTGGTGAATGCTGCCAGGTCTGGGAATCATCCTTCAGGGCAACAGACTCCCCTTTGGCCAAGGGCAGGTCCAGAAATGCCATCGAAGAGCCAAGGCCCGGAATCAGGGAGCCCAAGAACCTACTTGGTGCTCTACCACCCTGTGGCCAAGCTAAATCAGCTGCAAGACAAAGCCCCCTTTGTTCTTCTCTCTGCTGTTCTCAAGCAGAAAGAATCTCTTGCCATAGCCACCATAGCTGTAAATGTGCTGGGCCACACTTCAAACCAGCAGATCTCAGAGTCTCATCAAAGGTCCACATATGTACTACATGGGTACTGCTGCTGACTATTCAGGCCCCGGGGTTCTTTAGTCAGTAGGTGATGAATCCTGCCAGGATCGGGTCCTTCACTTCAAGGCAGTGGGTTCCCTTCTGGCCCAGGGTGTGTCTAGAAATGCGATCTGGGAGCTAACTCTGCCTTGTACCCTATCCTTTTGTGGCTAAGCTGGTATCCAAGCTGCAAGAAAAGGTTCTCTTTACTCTTCCCTCACCTGTTAAGCAGAAAGAAGGGGTCTCTTTCAGAGCTGTGAGCTGTGCTGCCTGAAGTTGGAGGTGGGGTACCACAAGCACTCCCTTTGCTGCCCCTGCTGGTGTCTCACTAGGTCACATGCCCTCTAAGTCCACTGGCTTCAAGCCCAGCACAGCACTAGGACTTGCCTAGGAATTGTAGTCCTTGTGGCCTAGATTGTCTTTCAAGTTTATTTAGGACCCCTGAGCACTTTAGTCCACAGTGGCAAGGCTTACCAGAGCTCAAATTCCAACTGCTAGGATGGACAATTCCCCTCTAGACTAGCTAGGGCTAGTCTACATGCCCCCTCCATGAGCACTGGCTTATTCTCAGTGTTGCTTTCCACTGTGACAGGGCAGCACGGAGCTTCAATGCAAAGTCCCACAATCACCGTGCTCTCCCTCCCCCAAGTGCACAGATTCCCCCCACCACATAGCTGCTGCTGAGGCATGGAAGAGGGGTGGTATCAGCAATTCAAAACTGTCTTTCAACCCTCTTCCATGCCTCTTTCAGTGATATGAAGTTTAAAACAGGTACTGTGACTGCTCATCTGATTTTTGGTTCTTATGAAGCTACTTTTTTTGCCTAGATAACTGTTAAATTTGGTGTTCCTGTGGGGGTGATGATCACTGGACGCTTCTATTCAGCCATCTTGCTCAGCCTCCAGCTGCTATGGTTTGAACACGTCCTCCAAAGTGTTGGAAACTTAATCCCCAATGCAGTGTTGAGAAGTGGAATCTTTGAGAGGTTACTGGGTTATGAGAGCTTTACCCTCATGAATGAATTAATGTCATCGCAGGAATGGGTTTATTATCTTAGAAGTAGGTTTGTTACAAAAGTGAGTTCTCCCCAGCTCTTGCTCTCTCTTGCCCTTTCATCTTCTACCATGAGATGATGTAGCATAAGGGCCCTCACCAGATGTTGGCCCCTCAATCTTGGATTTCCCAGCCTCCAGAACTGTAAGAAATAAATCTCCTTTCTTTATTAATTATCTAGTCTCAGGTATTCATTATAGCAGCACAAAAGGAACTAAGACAATGTCCCACCCAAATTTATTATAAAAAGAAACACTGGTCCCTTAACCTGACAAAATGCTTACAAAAAAAAAAGGGTCACCCTAAACCAAGGACCTTATTGAGTGATTTGACTTAAGCTAATAATATTCTAATCGCTACAGTATGGCCCAAAAAACAATGAACTATAAAAGCTATCCTATCAAAGAAAGGTGTAAAAACTCACAAAGAGTAGCAGAAAAGATTTGAACAGTGACCATAATTAGCTTTTCAAAAGTCAAATTCCAAATGAAGAACAGAATATATCAGCAACACTTTATACTTGAATAACATCAACTCAAAATCCTGAGGTTCCCTCTCCCTCTGTCTATACTTGTATTTCTCTATACATAGGTGCCAGCCTATACTTTCACCACACCCTATTTCGATCTCTCCCTCTCACTTTTAAGTAGGTTTCAACTCTGGCTGTACTTTGGCAAGTCTTTTCTTGAATTAGTAGCCCACAGGAGGAGGTGGAGTAGAAAAAAAGTTCCAAGCCCTCTATTTACACGTTTCCTTTTAGACAATCTCAAAAACTAAATAATTTTTCATAAATCATTGTTTTTCAAGCTGGCATCATTATTTTAGTAATCTATAGTTCTACAGAAAAAAAAAAAAAACAGTAACTTTTCATGAATGGAGTCTATCTTCTCCATCTTGTTACCTACTTCATTTTTCTACAAGATCCCAAGAAGGGAGAAACAGTAAGAAATAATGGAGGGAGAATATAGATAAAAGACAGAGGTTTTTTTATACAGCTATCAACATAGATTATGAGTGGTCATGTTCATGTTCCGAACTGAACTCTGTTGTTTAGTATTGATTTTTGATCTTGTAGTAGAAAACAGAAAATAATGTTCAAATGAGTTTTGTTTTCACCTGATAAAATCCAAACATTTAATATATAATGTATTGATAACTAAGAAAATTCTCTTTTCATTTTAAAAGCACTAATACAAACACTTTATTAGCAGTTAGACTTTTTTCAAACTCAGACCACAACACTGTATATCGTCTTAATCACTGAGTTTATAAATAAACACCTTTCATTATCTTGCAAACAGTAGTGCCCATTCTAGAGTGTTTAGGGAAAATGGTTCATAACTTTTCTAATATATGGAAAGTATTTATTATGTAAGTCCTTCTCACTCTCTAACTATGTCTCTTGGGAGAATTCAAAAAACACTTCCTTTACCAAAGCTTGAGAAATATATTAGTAACGGAAGTCCCAGCTTCCTTGATGAGCTCTGTGTAGCTTGATAAGCTCCATGTGGCTAGAAGGCAAAGAAAAACAGCAAACAATGGTGCCATCAAAATGGGTTCCCTGAATTTAGTGGGAGTGATTGGATCTTGGGTAACAGAGACCAAATGGTAGCAATTAACTTCCAGAGACAAAGTAGACATGTTTAGCATAATGGGTAGTGGAGCAATAAACAAAATGGTTTGACCTGCAGAGATCACTGACACTGGCTGAATGATCACGGTGTTCCTAGAACCAAAATCAATGGGCAACATAGTTAAGTCTTACTTGGTTTGTATAAGTAGAAAAGTCCTGGGTCTGATTACCAGAAGTGGGACTTAAGTAAACAAAAAAGGAAGAACTAGTCCTCAAATACTTCTCAGACTTGAGCTAATTCACAGACTTAGGGACCTGTGAATAAAGAGGATGGGTCTCTGTTGGCAATCCTGACAAAGTACCAAAAAATACTGTAAATCTTCCTCCTAACCTTCCTCAAAGAAACATGCAACCATCTAACAGGGTAACTGTACTGGGGGGGAGGAATTAACTACACTTATCAGGGACAACTGGACACTGGATCTGAACTGCCATTAATTTAGGGAGACCTAAAATGTGCTACTGTTCAATAGTCAGGGTAGGAGCTTACAGAGGTCAGGTAATTAACTGAATTGAGCTTAAGCCTCTCTCTACTGGGTCTAGTAGGTACCTGAACCCACCCCATAGTTATTTTCCCAGTTTGGAACACATAGTTAGAAAGGACAAATGTAGCAACTAGCACAATGTCCACAGTGGTTACCTGAATTATAGAGGGATATTACAGAGGAAAACCAAGTGGAAAAGCCAAGAGGAAATCACTGGTACTTTTACCTACCAAAATAAAAATTGAAAGTAATGCCACACTCCTGGCAAGACTGTAGAGATTAGTGCCTTTTAAAGGACTGAAAGATCAAGGCATGGTGATTCCTACCACATCAGCATTCAACTCACCTAACTGGGCTGCTACAGAATACAGATAGATCTTACAGAATGACAGTGAATTAATCAGTATGACTCCAATTGCTGCTGCAATTAAATATGTAGTTTCATTGTGAAACAAATCAACACATTTTCTGGCAATTGGAATGAAGATATTCATTCTACCCCTTTAGTAAAGACCACTAAGACCAGTTTTTTTCATCTAGCAGGACCAGCAATGTACCTTTGTTGCCACCCTACCACAGAGCTATATCAACTCTGGCTCTCTGTCACAATCTAGTATGTAGAAATCTTGATCAACTCTCCATTACCGAAGATCTCACACGCTCTATTTCATTTTCTACTAAATTGATGGCATCGTTCTAAATGGACCTGATGAACAGAAAGTAGCAACTACTCAAATTCAAGATGTATACAGCATTTCACAGGTCCTTATAAGTGGATCATAGTGTAAACTTTTAGGAGTTAGAAGCAAAGCAAGCCATCCACTACAGATAACTATTCTTTTGAAAATGAGCTTTGGACTTGCTACTGGTCCTCAGCAGATACTGAATACATGGCCAACAATTCACCACGTGACTAGAGGTTGCCCATCATAAAATGGTTACTGTGTGGTCTACCAATCCATAAATGTTGGCATAGACAATAGCACCCTATCATCAAATGAAAGTGGTATATAAGTCCTGAAGGCACAAGTAAGTTGTATGAGCAAGTAGCCCAGATTCCCATGGGCCCTATTCCTGTTACATTGCTTCCTCTCTCTTAACCCACACCGTGGATGCATGGAGTGTTCTCTATGACCAGCTGACAAATAGAAAAAAAAAATGGGCTTGGTTTATGGACGGTTCTATATGATATGCTGACATGATTCAAAAACAGGCAGCTGCAAGCAGCACTACAGCCCCACTCAAAGGTGGCTCTGGAGAACAGTGGTAAGAAGATTCCTCCCAGTGAGCAGAACTTCGAGTAGTGGATGTGACTATCATTCTTCCTAGAATGAGAGATGACCAAAGATACAAATATACACCAATTCATGTGTGGTGTCTAACTGTTTAGCTGAATGGTTAGGGACTTGGAAAGAATGTGAATAGAAAATTGGTAACAAGGTTGTCTGGGGAAGAATATGTGGACAGACTTCTTCAAATGGGCACTGTGCCTAGATAAACTTCAGTAGATAAGGATCTTAATAATCAGGAGGGCAAGATGGAGTATTTTATGGATATCAACCAATGTTTTTTCCTAGCCACCTTTGTCTCCTCAAAATTGAACAAAAAGAGTCATAGCAGCAAGGATAAAGGTAATATACAGGCTCAGGAATATGAACTTCCATTCACCAAGGCTGATTGGGTTACAACTCCTATTGAGTGCCAAATTCACCAACAGCAAAAACAAACACTGAGCCCATGATATGACACCATTCTCTGGGGGGATCAGATAGCAACTTGGTGGCAGGTTGATCACATTGAGTAACTTTCATCATGGAATGTGCAATGCTTTATTCTTACTAAGATAGACACTTACTCTGAATACAGATTTTCCTTCCCTAACCATACGTTTCTGACCAAACCCCCATCCATGTATATATAAAATACTTTAATTCACCATCATGTATTCCAAATGGCATTGCTTCTGATCAGAGAATGCATTTTACAACAAATGAAGTATGGAAATAAGATTGTTTCCATAGGATTCACTGGTCTTACTATGTTTCTCATCACAAAAACACAAACAGTGTATGATTCCACTTAATATAAGGTATCTAAAGCGGTCAAATTCATAGAAAAGAAAGTAGAATGGAGGTTACCAGGGACAAGGAGGAAGGAGAAAGGGGAATGTGATGGTGAATTTTTTATCAACCTGACTAGGTCACTGGGTGCCCAAATATGTGGTTAAACACTCTTTCTGGGTATGTCTGTGAGGGAGACTAATATCTGAATTGGCAGATTGCCCTCCCTAACTTGAATGGGCTTCATCCAATCTGTTGAAGGTCTGAAGAGGATAAAAACCTGAATAAGAAAGAATGCTTATTCTCTGCCTTGCTGTCTTTGAGCTGCAACATCAATCTTCTCTTGCTTTCAGGCTCAGACTCCTATCAGAGCTTACATCATCAGCTCTCCTAGTTCTCAGGACTTCAAACTCAGACTAGAACCATACCATAGCTCTCCTGGATAATAGACCCTCCTGGAATACAGGTGTGGACCACCTCACCAGGGATGGAACCATATCCAGCTGAGATGCTTGCTGACAGCAAAGCAATAGGGTATAGGTAGTAAAGGAAGTTAAAAATACCAGTTACATGTGACCAGACAGAAAAAGAAGGACTCAGTACAGAGTATAGACAGCCTCAACTTACAATGATTCAACTTAAGATTTCTCAACTTTACAACAGTGCAAAAGCAATACACATTCAATATGCTCCTCGACTTACAATGGGTTTATCTGACCTTACTTTCCCAGCTCCTCCCACAATTGCACAAGGTCAAATTCTTAATAAGTTCCTTATTCAAAAATACTATAGTGGTTCTGACTACCCAATCAAACTCCAGCTTTACATGTTTCTATCTTATAATACACACTTGATCTTCACAGTTACTTCCTATATTTATAATTCTTAATATTCTATGATTAAAATGGAAAAAACTGTCTACAATTTCTCCTAAAGAGAAATAATAGGAACAAGCCTAGTAAAGGCAAAATGTAATTAAACCTATCATAACAAATATGATAATGTTAAACAGGATATGAACTGAGAAATAAAAATTGAAAATTCAAATTGATATAGGTCAAAGACTTATAGAACTCAGAAAAGAAGTGTACAAGACGAAGAATTCAAAGTGAATTTTTAAAAACATTCAATTTTAAAGAAAATCAGAGGTCAAGCCTTAATCAAGTCTTCAATTCTGTACTGTCCAATCTGTGGACAGTAAAATTTATTTAACAGTGATTATTCATATTCATATTTAAATTATTTAAAATTAAATTTTCAATTCCTTAGTCATGATAGTCATATTTCAAGCACTTAAGAGCCACATGTGGCTAGAGTCTACTATATTAGAACAACAGATATAGAGCATTTCCATTACTGCAGATTCCATTACCAATTTAGAGGAAATCTACAGAACAAAAAAACATGTTAAACTATACAGTGGGATGCAATCCGAAAAATGCAGGCTGTGAAACTCCTAGAACAAATGAAACAGTTTTTTAACAAATAAATTTCAAACAAAAACGATAAACAAAAGGAGACAGAAGGCCAGGTACGGTGGCTCACGCCTGTAATTTCGGCACTTTGGGAGGTCGAGGCAGGTGGATCGCCTGAGGTCAGGAGTTCAAGACCAGCCTGGTCAACATGGCAAAACCCCATCTCTACTAAATAATACAAAAATTAGCTGTATGTCTTGGTGCACACCTGTAGTCTCAGGTACTTGGGAGGCTGAGGCAGGAGAATCGCTTGAACCTGGGAGGCGAAGGTTGCAGTGAGCCGAGACTGTACCACCATACTCCAGCCTGGACAACAGAGTGAGACTCCATCTCAAAAAAAAGAAAGAGGGTCAGGCACGGTGGCTCACGCCTGTAATCCCACCATTTTGGGAGGCCAAGGCAGGTGGATCACGAGGTCAAGAGATGGAGACATCCTGGCTAACATGGTGAAACCCCGTCTACTAAAAGTACAAAAAAAAATTAGCCAGGCCTGGTGGCCGGCACCTTTAGTCCCAGCTACTTGGGAGGCTGAGGCAGCAGAGTGGCATGAACCTGGGAGGCAGAGCTTGCAGTGAGCCGAGATGGCACTACTCCTGCCTGGGCAACAGAGTGAGACTCCATCTCAAAAAGAAAGAGAGAGAGACAGACAGAAGAGGAGAGGAACCTACAGATTTTTTAAAGTCAGCCAATCATAATATCTAGACCTTCTCTGCATACTAATTTAAACAAACTGATATTATGTGAGATATACAAGAAAATTTGAATTTTATGATACTAAGAAATTTTTAACTTTTTACATATGATAATGATCTTGTATTTATATTTTTAAAAAGACTTCATTTTTTAGAGAGTCAAACTTAAATATTTATGAATAAAATTAAACATATCTGGGATATGTTTTCAATATAATACAGCAGATATCTGTATTATACAGATATATAATACAGAAATATCTGGGATATGCTTTCAATATAATACAGCAGAGGGGAAGTATGTGAAACAAGATTGGTTCTTAAGTGGATAAATGTTGATCTGAGTGGCGAGGGCAAGAGATTTTGTTATACTATTCTGCCTCCTTTTGTACATATCTGAAATTTTTCTTAAAAAGATATGCAATTAATTACTGGATGAATTTGAAGGAAAAGAGATCATAGGAGGATCTTATCTTTTTTAAAGCAAACTTTATTGAGGTTTCTCTTGGGAGGAAAAAAACATGTTCATTTTACATATTTCTGCTCTTATAAGTAACATGTGTTTTTCCTTTATTCTTATAATTTTAAAAATTTCAAAAATATATTTAAATGCAGGTGTTATTTGATGATGCTTCCCTGTAAAGCAGTGATCTCATCTGGCATGCTACAATCTTTTTTATCTAAAACAAGTGTTTTTGAATTATGTCTTCAATGATTACATTTGTTTCATTTACTCTAGTTTTCGCCTTAGAAAGACGTACAATCTTTTCGTTGGTACTCCATATTATTATCTTTTCCCTTTGTTTTTCTTTCCTTATCTGTTTTAACTCTTTGTTTTTTTCCTCTGCATTTTATCTCTGTGTTCCTTTTTCTACATTTTGTCCTCCAAATCACCAATCTAAAATGTTAATTGTAGATTGCAGATTTTCTAATGTCAATTCTGTCATAGCTACTCACAATTTTTAAATTTACTATCCTATTTTTAGTTTCCTTAGACTCCTTCCTTCTGTCATTCTTCTACCTGTTAATCTTATTTGGGTTTTTTCGGAGTAGGAGGAGAATTAATCTTTTTCTATTTCAGCCTATTCTTTCTTTATTTATCCCATTTGAAAAAGGTCATTTCTTTTTGTAGCCTACTGTGGATGCCAAATAGCTTCCAAATTGTATTCCGATTTCCACGGTGAATCATTTCACTACTCTGTTCTAAATGTAGCAGGTACTGTTCCTTTCTCCTTGTTTTGTGGTGCTTAGTTTTTCAAAAATTCTATTTAGTTTTCCTTAATTTTTAAATGAAAAAAAGAGTAAAACCTAACCATATTTAGAAAGTTTGAAAAAAGACTGTATGTATAAACTCTCCAAAGCTCCACTCTGAATCAATTACATGGTGATAAAACCCCCTCTAAGATCAATATCTGAAGCTACATGAATGTACACAGTTCCTATTATATTTTTCGGCAAGTAGCAATCCCTGAATTTAGGTGGTATCATCTCCCAATCTACTCCCTGGACTTCTGGCACATACAGTTAGATAGACTATAGGGAAAATTTTATCTCTAGTATGAACTGCTACCAATTTTTTTTGTCTTGATTCCTAGAGACAATACAAAGGAGACTTCTCAGAACTTTACCTCCAATCCCTGGGTAATTCCTGGCTGGCTGTATTCTGAGAGTTACAAGTCACAAGGAGATGGTACAGGAGTTGAAAGAAAGGTAAAATACTCTTACTGCCTCAGAAAGCAGCACCTACACAGCAGAAAGATACCTTCCCAATTTTATAGTTGGTACAGACCCTCCATTTTCAAAAGTGGGAGGATACCGTGGCAGGAGAACAAAATGTCTGTCCACTGTCACAGGATAAGTCAAAGGGAAGTTGATTGTACTTTCATTCCACTTCCACTGACTATGTATTATATGTACTCTCCCCAAGGGAGGGTGAATATTTATTTGATTTCCAGTATTACTGTGTGTTTTCAACATTCCTGTGCATTCATTAGTATGAAAGTGTGGAGCTGTTTTATAGGAGGCTACCAGGCTGCTGACACTTTAAACTTGATTGTTTTACAAATCATAAATAACAATGTAGGCACGAAGCAATGCTTAATAATCAGTATTTTGGGGGTGCAGTGGCTCATGCCTGTAATCCCAACACTTTGGGAGGCCAAGACAGGGAGATCACCTGGGGTCAGGAGTTCAAGACCAGCCTGGCCAACATGGTGAAACCCCATCTCTACTAAAATCACAAATATTAGCCAGGTGTAGTGCTGGATGCCTGTAATCCCAGCTACTTGGGAGGTTGAGGCTGGAGAATTGCTTAAACCCAGGAGGTGGGGGTTGCAGTGAGCCAAGATCATGCCACTGCACTTCAGCCTGGGTGACAGAGCAAGGCTCCATCTCAAAATAATAGTAATATTAATAATCAGTATTTTTTAATTATCTGAATGTTTTCTTTATACAATACTATACTCTCTACAAAAATTTAAAACTTAAAGAGAAATAAGGATAACTATAAAAACAAGATGAACACAATGAACTGTTTCAGTTCAGTCATTTAAAATTCACGTATCCAGAGAAAGTAGTAAAGAGAGAGAGAATAATAGCATGTTTTTAAACTTTGGGATGAATGATAACACCCCATTTCTAGGAAAGCCTATGAAGTTGAGATACAACTGTAAAGTAAGGAAGGGAGATAGTAGATAAATAATAAGAAGGCAGAAAATCCAAAGAGAAGAGAACAAGAAGACTACAAAAGATGGCTGGAAATGAGTAGCAATTAGCACAAAGTTAAATGGCATAGTCTCACTTTATTCCAACTATCAACTATCTTTAACATATCTGAATAGATGAAGCAAAATAGAAATGAGTTTCTATTGTTATCAAATTGTAACCAAAGTAGCTATGCCTGAAACAAAATATTCTGACATTTACAAGCATTCTTTGCATTAAGAAAAGTCAAAAAATATACACTGGCATCTATTAATCATCTCATTACAAAATGTTAGAGTACTCAGTAAAGCTACTCCCTTAGATGTCATAAACTGAAACTATGAGTATAATGAAGTGGGGCAAGTTTGGTTTGTAAACCTCAGTGAATTAGGAGATAAGGGAAGCAAGAGAGAAGAAATCTGCAAATGACAACAGAGGAAACTGTGTGCTGCTCCTATAGCCATCCTCAGCTTCTCAACCACCCATGAGACTCTAGTTAAAAAAGATAACAGCTAAAAGGTTCATAAGAAGAATTAAAAATTCTCAGGAGGATACTAGGTGTAGGCAATATTCCTTTATGAAAGAAGTAAAGGAGGAGAGGTGACAGGAAAAATCCAATTTGTTGTCTTGATTTTCCTAAGAGCACTCCCTGAGACTGCCCAATTCCCGGGTGACATATACATGCCCAAAGGAATCAAATGCTACTGCTTTTATTTCCTGGGATCCTTCAGCCTCTCCAGGTAAAAAGGAAAAGAACACCTCTACAGTATTACAAATGATTTCCTCAAGGAAAGCTAAAGAAGGTTGGAGTCTCAGTGAATGTGAAAGTCAACCACCCTAAAAAAAATTCAAGACTGAGCCACAAGGAAGACTTTCTTTCACGAATCCTAAGAAGAAAAAGTCACATTCTTCACGTTTGCTGACACCCTCAGGCATAGGTGAAACTATTAGAAGAAATATTCACAGCAAAAATACTACATGGGGCTGGGCACAGTGGCTTACACCTATAATCACAGTATTTTGGGAGGCTGGGGTGGGAGGATTGCTTAAACTCAGGAGTTTGAGACCAGCCTGGGCAACATGCTGAAACCCCATCTCTACAAAAAATACAAAATTTAGCCAAGCATGATAGTATGTGGTGTAGTCCCAGCTACTTGGGAGCTGAGGTGGGAGGATCACTTAAGCCCAGAAGGTTGAGACTGCAGTGAACCATGACTGCACCACTGCATGCCCAACCAACAGAGTGAGATCCTGCCAAGAAAAAAGAAAAGAAAAAAGAAGAGAAGAGACAGAAAGACAAAGACGAAAGGAGAGGAGAGGAGAGGAGAGGAAAGAAAAGACTATATGGGTTCAAAGTAGGAAAGGATTTCCCCCACACACATCCTACTATAAGAATTTCCACCTGAAAAGACATGAGATAGGAGCAACTGTAGTGCTTCAATTTTAGTTGATAGTAGAAAGCAGAAATAGGAAATAAATGTCCCTAATGATAGAGGCAATCAAGATGACATTTCTATGATCCATGAAAGATTATACATCTGTTCCACTCGAGGTCAATCTTCCTGGTGACTCCTTATGGATGCTACCCAAAGAGCTGCTATAATTTAGAAAGAGATTCCATGATCACCTTTATAACTTCAAAACTCAAAACGTAAAATAGACCTTCAACCTGATATTAATTCATTTATATTTTTATTCATATTCAACAAATTTTTTTGAGTGACTGTTTTGTGCCAAGTACTATTCTAGCTGCTTAAAATACACTAATGATTAAAGGAGACAAAGATTCTCATCCTCATGGAACTGAAATATAATAATAAATGTTCCATATACTGTGAGAGAAATGTTCGACTGCAATAGGTGCTACGGGGAAAAAAAGTGGAGCATGCAAAGAAGAGACATAGTGAGCCCAAATAACATAGGAATGGGCAATAAGCAAGCTTCATGGAGAAGGTGAGATCTGAGCACAGGCCTAAGGAAGACAAGAAAGAGAGCTATGTAGATACACTAGGTAAAAAGCTTTCTGGGTAGAAGGAATAGTCAGTACAAAGGCATCTAAGGCAAGAGCACGCTTGGCGTATTCAAGAAATGGCAAGAGGCTAGAGAGGCTCAAACACAGGGAAGCAGGGGAGAGTAGTGGGAGGTAAGGCCAAAGAAGCAATGAAAAACAAGCAAGCCATTGATACCACCTTGGCTTCTAAGTAAAGCACAGGACCCTACAAGGTTTAGAGCAAAGAAATGACACACTCTAACTTAGGTTTTTTGTTGTTGTTTCCATCCAGCTTTACGGAAGTGTAACTGCCAAAAAAGATTATATACATTCAAGGTGCAAAACTTGATTATTTGATATCCATATACACTATGAAATGACTACCACAACCAAGTTAATTAACATGTCCATCACCACACTTGGTTATCTACTTATTAAACAAGTATTATGTTTACTTTCAAGTCTAATGCATAGTCAGTGGGACTATGCATTAAACTATACAGCTTCTGCCCAGCAAAGGAAACAATCAACAGAGTGAAGAGACAACCTGTAGAATGGGAGAAAATATTTACAAACTATTCATCAAACTAGGGACTAATATCCAGAATACACAAGGAACTCAAACAATTCAACAGCAAAAAAAAAAAAAAAAACCCAAATGATCCCAATAAAAAGTAGGCAAAGGACATAAGTAGACATTTCTCAAAGAAAGACATACAAATGGCAAACAAGTATATTTTTAAATGCTCAACATCACAAATCAGGGAAATGCAAATCAAAGGGACAATGAGATATCATCTCACCGCAGTTAGAATGGCTAGTAGCAAAAAGACAAAAAAAAAAATAACAAATGATGGGGAGGATGTGGATAAAAGAGAACTCTTATATACTGTTGGTGGGAATGTAAATTAGTACACCTATTATGAAAAACAGTATGGCGATTTCTCAAAAAACTAAAAATAAGCCAGGCACAGTGGCATGCACCTGTATGTAATCCCAGCTACTCAAGAGGATGAAGTGGGAGGACTGCTTGAAACCAAGAGTTCAAGACTAGCCTGGGCAACATCCCAAGAGTCTATCACCTTAAAAAAAAAATCTGAAAACAAAGCTACCATATGATCCAGCAATCCCACCACTGATACTTATCCAAAGGAAAGAAAATCAGTATATCAAAGGGATACCTGCACTGTCATATGTATTAGAGTACTATTCACAATAACCAAGATACAGAATCAACCTAAGTGTCCAGTAATGGATAAACGGATAAAGAAAATATGGTATAAGCCAGATGCTACCATACCTAAAGTCCTAGCTATTTAGGAGGCTGAGGCAGGAGGATTGTTTGAGCCCAGGAGTTCTAGGCTATCCTGAGCAACACAGCAACACACTGTCTCTAAAAAAATAAAGAGTATGTGATGTCTGTGTGTATATATATACATATACACCCACATACAGACACATAATGGAACACTATCCAGCCATAAAAAGAATGAAATCCTGTCATTTGTAGCAACGTAAATAAAACTGGAGGTCATTATGTTAAGTTAAATAAGCCAGGCACTGAAAGACAAATATCCTATGTTCTCACTCACATGTGAGAGCTAAAAAAGCAGATCTCACAGGGGTAGAGTAGAATGGTGGTTACTAGTGGTAGTGTGGAGGGTGTTATTGAAGAGAGGTAGATTAATGGGTATAAACATATAGCTAGATAGAAGATATAAGTTCTAGAGTTCAATAGCACAGTAGGGTGACTACAGTTAACAACAATATATTTTATATTTCAAAATAGCCAAAAGATTTGAAATGTTCCCAATAGAAAGAAATGCTAAATATTCAAGGTGACCAGTATCTTAAATACCCTGATTTGATGATTGCACATATTTTATGCATGTATCAAAATATCACATGCCTCATAAATGTGTATATAAGTATGTAAAATCATTATGTATCCATTTTTTAGGTAACAAAAAAGAAATTGCCATGGCTAACCCAACCTTCAGCCACCACCACCCTGATCAGTCAGCAGCCATCAACGTCAAGGCAAGACTCTCCACTAGCAAAAAGGTTATGACTCACAGAAGGCTCAGATGATCCTTAGCATTTTCTGGCAATAAAGCAAATTAAGGTATGTGCATTTTTTGACATAATGCTCCCACAACTTAATGAACTACACTATAGTATAAACATAACATTTAAACATACTGAGAAGCCAAAAAATTAGTGACTCACTTTCTTCCTTATGTAACAAAAACCCAATCTGAGTGGAAACAGAGTTCCAGTATAAAGGCACAGAGCTGTTTTATACAAGCCAATAGGAAGAATGAAACCAGGTCCCAAGCAGTTATGTAAATCAATCTGGATGTAAACTAAATACTCAGAAGGGGTCATCAGCAAGATAGTTTAATGAAGAGACTACAGAAATGTGTACAGGTTAACAGATCCCAAAAGGTATGATGAGGCATCAAGAGCAAGCAAGAGTAGAAAACGAATATTATGTCTTAGCTAAAAGGTCAAGTGGAGAGAATGTCACCATAGTCCAACAAGAGCCACAGCCATGAGAGAGGACCCACCCAACAGGCACTGTGGCTGCTGAAAAATGAAACCACTGCCAAAAATGCAGTGGAGCAGAGGAAGCAGAGGAAATAAATATCTTGACTGCTTTCTTCTCTCATTCCCTTAATCTCCTGTGGGTGCACCTACTGTCCAAACCCAACCAGAAGCCAGAAGGCAAAGGAGCACAGATCCACAGAAGTCAGCCTCCCAAGGCACACAGCAAAACGGAGAACAGAGGAGAATGGATCAGTGAGGGAAGAAGGGTGCAAAAGAGAGAAAAACCAGCACAAAGTGGAAACATGTTATCACTCTGTAACAATCCAAAAATCACTAATTCACGTGCATGGTCTTTCCCAGGAACACATTCCCTGTAATACACAAAGTATGCATCTATACAGAAAATTAGGAAGATTAAAAAAGGATGGTTAATAAAAGAATAAAAATAAAAATTTAAATAGAAAACTCTGTACACTTAGTAATAACTTATGAGTTGCTTTGTTACCAACTATTTTACTTTAAAACTCAAATGAGACATGACCACATTATTCTTAGCTTTTCTAATTCAACTCTGAAGAAATATTTAAAATAATATTGAGGCATATGATATACTGTGACAATATTTAACAATTTTTAAAGATCCTAACACCATTAAACACCATTGATACATCTCAATAATAAAAAAGTACCAGTGCAAAGGAAAATTTTCTCCTCCAAAGCTGTAATAAATATAATTGAAACTGGATACCTATACCTACTTTTATGACACTTTTATATCCTTTGATTTGTCCATGATAACAAATTATGATACAGTAATGCTTTTGGGAAAAGTTTACATAAAAACAAAGATAGTTACACATTAATTTCATAAAAGCTAAAAACATAGAGACTTAAAACATAGACAATAGCAAAGCACACTACATTTCTAATAGCTTACCAACTGAGAAACCTACAGATCCAGAAGGTAAAATACGAGCCTTGATGAGGTCCTTCCAAGTTTTCAAGGACAAAAACTTCCTGAACTGAAGAGTTATCTAAAGAACTTATTTGCCAAATTGCTGTTAGATTCCTTTTAAAACATGTTTTTTTAAAAAACAGTCCTGCAGCTCAATTTTTAAGAGTGAGAAATTTAATTTTATGTGCCGTTTGAAGAACAGAATTGTGTTAGAAGACCACCAAATAATTCAAGGCTGACAGTAGGGCAAAAGAAAACTGAGGTAGAAAAGTATTTATGTCAAAGCTACTATAGCACACATAATAACATAAACACAAAACACTAAGAAAGTGGAAACAGTGAACAGAATTCATTAGCCAACCATTGCTTTTGCTAGTTCTCAAAATATGTCTACCTAATTAATATATAATTTTATAGCTCTTTATCATATGAAATGGGCTAATAACTACAACTAAAATATTTCACCTAAGCATTCTTATCTGGACAGTACATGTATATGGCAGTAGGAAATGAAAACCAGCTTAGAAAACCGGTTTGGAAAGTATAGAACATGCGCTATGCTACAGCCTGTGTCCTACATAACCTTTTAAATGCATGACCTTTAAGTTGCTGAAGGTTGCCTCAGAATTTGGCTCAGTTTGATCGAAACATCTGTTCCCCTTGCAGGTATACTGTAAGGACTTTTTTCTCAGTTGGATTCAGAACACAGCAAGTGAGCCCTTGTCTGTCCAATCACACAGACCCCAACACTTGTAAATCAAGTTCTGGGAGGACAACAGCAGGTCCACATTCCGTCACCCTTTCTCAGCCAGCTAGGCCAACTGACTGCTGTGAGAACTGCTCTTATCATGTCATCAAATCAAAACATGTTGAGATGAGGGACTATAAGAGGCATCTGCAGAATTCCCAAAATGTAGTGACTTTGGAACATTGACAGATGCATCTGTCATTTTATACCTTCAACTAACCTGATGTCCACTGGCCCGACACAGTAAAGCTGTCCAAGATCGATTCCAATTCTTTCACATTATTTTCACATGTCTCTACTAGGAAGGCCTGGTGCTTCTTAGCCTTTTAATTAAGAAAAAAATTACACATAATAAGGTCACGTATTATAAGAGGGGCAGATTTTTAGTGTGAACATATGTAACACAATTAAGTATAAACAAGATAATGATTCCATTCAAATATATTATTAATAAACCATCTTTCTCTCTTAATCCTACCTTTTACTTGGCTTAATGTAACACTGTACAAGGTCTTATTAACAATTTACTGAGGAGTTAGTGCTGGCACTATTCTAAGTGTTTTATATACAGTGATTCATTTTATCCTCACAATAACCCTATCATGGAAAGGCTATTATTATCCCAATGTTTGAGATAAGAAAACTGAGACAGAGGAATTATGGAACACTTAAAAAATCATGACTACAGTCATAAGGCAAGTTGCCAGATGGCAGTCAAAAGCGAAGACAGTTAAGACCAATTTGAAGTTACTGCAGTAATCAAGTGATAGTAGCTTGGTCTAGGGTATTGACAGTGAAAGGAGAGAAGGGGTAGGGAATGGAAGCAGTGGACAGAGACTTAGAAGGTAGAATGGCCAGACTTTAGTAAAATTGCATTGGGTTAGACCACACTGATTGGACCGGACTGAACTGGATTGGATTGGATGAGGATAAGAGAAGTACTGAGAAAAAGAAGAGCTGACACTGATTCCAAGGTTTTAAGTTAGATGAACTGGGTGGATTTCAGTAGTTGAATCAGAATAATGATGGTAGAGGGGGTCTTGTTTTGGCTATTTTTGTTTGTTTACTTGCTTGCTTCTTTTTGGCAGGAGGTATCAATCATTCATTTTGTTTTAACCATATTCCACTAGAGATATCTAAGACACTCTGCACCAGCACAATGCCTGTCAAGTAACAGGTCCCAAATAAATATATTTGAATGAACAAATGACAAATAAAGTAGAAAAGTATGGGAGGTGGCTGAATATAATTGGCGTAAATGTTAGAAGTAGGGTCAGGTATAGGTTTGGGAATCATCTATAGATACTGTCTGAAACTTGCCTTAAAGTGTTTGATGGGAAATGAAAAGAGCCTAGGACAAGTCTTACGGAACTCCAGCAATTTAATAGATAGAAAAGAAGTCAGCAAACAACACTAAAAAAAAGAAAAAAATAGGGCCGGGCGCGGTGGCTCAAGCCTGTAATCCCAGCACTTTGGGAGGCCGAGACGGGTGGATCACGAGGTCAGGAGATC
>NW_012122487.1:7266607-7272467 GCF_000951035.1 Colobus angolensis palliatus
AGCTTGCAGTGAGCTGAGATCGCGCCACTGCACGCCAGCCTGGGCGGCAGAGCGAGACTCCGTCTCAAAAAAAAAAAAAAAAAGAAAAAAAAAGAAAAAAATAGAAGGGGATAATATCATGAAAACCAAGATGTGGGAACATTTCAATAAGTTCAAGAAGAAAGTTGTCAATCATGCCAATTCAAGCAAAATGGAGACTAAAAACTGGATCCTGGGGTTGGAGGTAATTGGTGACCTTGGTGAAATGTTTCACTGTGTTATAATAACTATAACACAGACTGGAATAAGTTAAAGGAGTAAGCCTGAATTTTTTTCTTGACTGAGAGATGAGTAAATAGAAACAGGAAGTTTAGACAACTCTTTCTTGGTAAGAAGGAAGGTGAGATAAAGGGCAGTAGTTGGAAAGGAGGGAAGGGTCAGAGATGAGTTTTGTCTTTATTTAATATATGAGAAACTTAAGCACATTTAAAAGTTGATGTGAAAGGTATGTTTATAGATACAGAAAAAAATGGAAGAATAGATATTATAAGACAAACTTACATCCTTAAAATATGTAAAATTAATTGATGTTTGTTTAGATGTCAGCTCAATTATCACTTTCTCAGAAAAACTGTCCTTTACCTACCTGACTATATCAATTCTCTCTCCATCACATTCACCTCAGCACTTATCACAATTATGATTCACTTTTATTTGAGTTGGTCTTTTATTAATGTGTCCATCTCACAGAATTTAAGCTCCATGAAGGGAGTAAATGTCTTTTTTTTTTTTTTTTGTCCTCACCAGTGTATCCCGTGTTTCGCCTAAGCAATACCTAGTTTCTAAAATAAGTGTTAAGTAGTTAAATTAATTATAGCATGTTATCAGCAGAAAAATCAATTAGGATTCATCCACACAGACTTTAAATAGGAGGATGCTCTTCATCAATGAAAAGATATCTAAGTTATCTTGTTCAGCTAAAAATAAAAAGGGAAGTAGGCTGACAATATGCTTAATATGCTGCCATATGTGTGAAGTGTGTGTACCTATTTGTAAATGCAGAGAGAATCTCTACACAGAATCTTTTTTTTTTTTTTTTTTGATACGGAGTCTCGTCCTGTCACCCAGGCTGGAGTGCGGTGGCACGATCTCAGCTCACTGCAACCTCCGCCTCCTGGGTTCAAGTGATTCTCCTGCCTCAGCCCCCCAAGTAGCTGGGAGTACAGGTGACCACTACCATGCCCAACTAATTTTTGTATTTTTAGTAGAGAAGAGGTTTCACCATGTTGACCAGGCTGGTCTTGAACTCGTGACCTCAAGTGATCCTACCTGCCTCAGCCTCCAAAAGTGCTGGGATTACAGGGGTGAGCCACCAGGCCCGGCCTAGAATCATTTTTAAAAGTAGTCATTATGGTTGTCCCTGAGAAGAGAATCTGGGTGGTTAAGAGAAAGATTTCATTTTTCACTGTAGAACCTTTTTCTATCTTTGAAATCCTGTATCATATGCACCTATTATCTATACATCAAAAAGTTAGATTTTTTTAAAAAAGTAAAAAGTAAATAAGCCAACAAACAAAAAATGACTTGTCTTTTTTTTTTTTAGAGACATAGTCTTGCTCTGTCACGCAGGTTATAGTGCAGTGGCACAACCTCGGCTCACTGCAACCTCCATCCCCTGGGTTCAAGTGATTCTTGTGCCTCAGCCTCCCGAACACCTGAGACTACAGGTGTGCACCACTATACCCAGCTAACTTTTGTGTTTTCAGAAGAGACAGGGTTTCACCATATTGGCCAAGCTGGTCTCAAACTCCTGGCCTCAAGTGATCCACCCACCTTGGTCTCCCAAAGTGTTGAGATTACAGGCATGAGCCACCACACCTGGCCAAAAACTCACTTTTCCATGGCAGATAGACACGTGGGCTGTTATTGTGATATAAAACACTCCAAAAGTCCAGATGGAGACTTCTGGAAATTAGCAAAGCACAGACTCACAGGTCAATGTAAGGCTGGGTGGAATGGCTCAATCTTGTAATCCCAGCACTTTGGGAGGCCAAGGCAAGAGGATCAAGCCCAGGAGTTCAAGGTGAGCCTGGGCAACATAGTGAGATCCCATCTCTACAAAAAAACAAAAAATCAGACAGGCATGGTGGCACATGCCTGTAGGCCCCAATTACTCAGGAGGTTGAAGTGGGAAAAAGTCAAAGCTGCAATGAGCATGACTGCACCACTGCACTCCAGCCTGGGCGACAGAGCGAGACCTTGTCTCAAAAATAAAATAAATATAATACAACATAAATAAGTCTAAATAAAATATATTCTTGCTAATGGCAATCAAAGTTTACCTTAAAAAAACATAGTATTTCTAAAGCACCAAGTTTATATATACATATAAAACATATATTTATAGGTATTTTTAATTATTAAATATTTAAATATTCTATTAAATTATTTAAGTATATTATGATCAGAGTAAAAAAAAATCAAATAGAGAAAAATAAAAGGTAACAAGTTATATTCACAGTGTGTTTTATAATTATAGGATATATCTATATATAATTTTTTAATTCAAATGGGATCATAATATACACACTATTATATTACTTTCTTTTCCATTCACAGTATGTTTCACATCTCTCCACGTCACAAACTTTTTTAGCTGTATAGTACTCCACTGGTCAGATATACCAGATAAATTAACTTAACCAGTCCCCCTACTGCTAATATTTTTTAGGTTTTTGGCAGTTATTTTGCTATTAGTGACAACACTACAATATACAGTCTTATATATGCTCTTTTTATATTTTGCATGTACATTAAGTATATCTACTCTATAAATTCCTAGAAATATATTTGATGAGGCAAAGGCAAACATACTGTTTTCAGACAATCATTAACAAATTACTCTCTAATCAGTTATACCAATGTATACTACCATGAATGGTATGAGCACCTATTTCCTAATATCTATCCAATAGTAGGCATTACCAACTTATTTAATGTACATTTACTTCATTTTAATTAAGATTAGCATCCTTTCTTGTTCACTAGCCATCTATATTTTTTTCTGTGCATTGCCTGTTCATATCATGTGCCCATTTTTATATTACATCATTCATTTCTTCCTTAGTGATTTATAAAAGTGCTCTGTAAATTATAAAAGCAATCTTTTTGTTACATATTGCAAATCATTTTTTCTCATTTGTATTTGCCATCTTAAAACGAAATTATATTTTTCAAGTGATATATTTATATTATATATTTAATATATTTAATATATTTTTATATTTTATATAATATATAATATATTATATTTTTATATAATATATATTTATATTATAAATCATATTTTTCAAGTGATCAAGTGTGCAAATCAATAGCATGCTTTAGGACTTCTGAGTTGTATGTCTATTTTCCTTTTACTCCAAGATGACAGAACAATTCCATTTTTCTTCCAGCACTTTTTCATTTTCCTCTTTTATGGCTCTTTGATCAATCTAAAATTTGTTTAGTATAAGCAATGCGTCAGGGATTTAGTCATATTGTTTATCATTATAATATAACAAGTTGTCTAGAAACTATTTGTGAGATAGTCTATCTCTAAACATTGATTTGGCATACCAACATTATCATATATCAAATTCTCATACATACTGATAGCCATTTTTTAACTCTACTCTGTTTCATTGCTTTCTCCATTATTTTGTCAGTAACAAACTCTTAATTGTGGTAACTTTATATATTTTTTTAAACTTGACTGAGACATAACTGACATAACATACAACTCGGGGTGGTACAACCATAACCACAATAGTGTTGTCCCTACGAAAAGATGTGCCACACCCACTGACTCTCACTCCCCATTCTCCCACTACTACCCCCAAGGCCTAAAGAATCACCATTCTCATTTTTTTTGTTTTTCTTGTTTTGAGACGGAGTTTCCCTCTGTTGCCCAGGCTGAAGTCAATTCATTCTTTGGTGTTTGAATGTGGATATCCAGTTCCCTCAGCACCATGTGTTGAAAAATATGATTGAAAAATATGATTCTTTCTTCCACTGAATTGACTTGACACCCTTTTTGAAAATCAACTAAACATAATCATGAGGGATTTTTTTCCAGATTCTCAATTCTGGTCCATTGATATATATGTAAATCATTATGCTAGTACCATACTATCTGGACTACTGTAGCTTTGTGGTTAGCTTTAAAATTGGAGCATGTTACTACTCCAACTTTATTCTTCTTTTTCAAGATTATTTTGGCTATTCAAAGTCCCTTATACTTCTTTTGAGACTGAGTCTCACTCTGTCACCCAGGCTAGAGTACAGTAGTGTGATCTTCACTCACTGCAACCTCCAGCTCCTGGATTCAAGTGATTCTCATGCCTCAGCCTCCTGCGTAGCTGGAACTACAGACACGTGCCATCGCACCTGGCTAATTTTCGTATTTTTAGTAGAGACAGGGTTTCACCATGTTGGCCAGGCTGGTCTCAAACTCCAGACCTCAAGTGATCCACCTGCCTCGGCCTCCCAAAGTGCTGGGATTACAGGCATAAGCCACTGTGCTGGGCCCCCTTATATTTCCATATGTATTTTAGAATCTGCTTGTTAATTTCTGCAAAAAGACAACTAAAAGTTCATTGGTGTTACAGTGGTAAGCATAGCTCTCTTCCAAAAAGTCAACTGAGATTTTGATGGAGATTGCATTAAACGATCAATTTGGGGAGTATTAACATCTTACCAGCATTAACTATTACACGAACAGTATTAACTATTATATGAACATGAGAAATTTTTCATTTCAACCTTGTTTAATTTCTTTCCGTGAAAAATTGCAGTTTTTCAGCAGACAACTTTTATGCGTCAAATTATTCCTAAGTATTACATTCTTTATTATTTTATTGTCAATAGAATTGTTTCCTTAATTTTATTTTTGGATTGCTCATTGCTAGTTACAGAAATACAACTGCTTTCCTAAATGGATCTTGTATTGTATCCTACAACTCTGCTAAACTAATTTATTAGCTCTAATAATTTTCTGTGCATATGTGGATTCCTTAGGATTTTCTAATATTTCCAGGATTATGTCATCTGCAAATAGACAATTTACTTCTTCCTCTCCAAAACTGATGCCTTTCATTTCTTTTTCTTGCCTAACACCATTAGCTAGAACCTCCAGTAAAATGTTGAAGAGACATGGTGAGAGTGTGCATCCTTGTCTTATTCCTAATCTTATGGTGAAAGTATTCAGTCTTTCACCATTAACTGTGATGTCAGATGTAGGTTTTCCATAGATGCTCTTCATGAGGATGAGGAGGAAGTTTCCTTCTATTCTTAGTTTGTTGAGCATTTTTATCATAAAAGGATGCTGCATTTTATCAAATGTTTTTCTGTGTCTATTGAGATCATCATTTGGCTTCCATCATTTTTTTTTAATTATATTTTAAGTTCTAGGGTACATGTGCACAACATGCAGGTTTGTTACAGATGTATACATGTGCCATGTTGGTGTGCTGCACCCATTAACTCGTCATTTACATTAGGTATATCTCCTAATGCTATCCCTCCCCCTCCACCCCACAACAGGCCCCAGTATGTGATGTTCCCCTTCCTGTGTCCAGGTGTTCTCATTGTTCAATTCCCACCTATAAGTGAGAACATGCAGTGTTTGGTTTTCTATCCTTGAGATAGTTGGCTGTGAACGATGGTTCCCAACTTCATCCATGTCCCTGCAAAAGACATGAACTCATCCTTTTTTATGGCTGCATAGTATTCCATGGTGTATATATGCCACATTTTCTTAATCCAGTCTATCATTGATGGACATTTGGATTGGTTCCAAGTCTTTGCTATTGTGAATAGTGCCGCAATAAACATATATGTG
>NW_012122487.1:7272815-7273997 GCF_000951035.1 Colobus angolensis palliatus
TGTAAATTTGTTTGAGTTCTTTGTAGATTCTGGATATTAGCCCTTTGTCAGATGAGTAGTTTGCAAAAATTTTCTCCCATTCTGTAGGTTGCCTGTTCACTCTGATGGTAGGTTCTTTTCCTGTGCAGAAGCTCTTTAGTTTAATTAGATCCCATTTGTCAATTTTGGCTTTTGTTGCCATTGCTTTTGGTGTTTTAGTCATGAAGCCCTCGCCCATGAGTACGTCCTGAATGGTATTGCCTAGGTTTTCTTCTAGGACTTTTATGGTTTTAGGTCTAACATTTAAGTCTTTAATACATCCTGAATTAATTTTTGTATAAGGTGTAAGGAAGGGATCCAGTTTCGGCTTTCTACATATGGCTACCCAGTTTTCCCAGCACGATTTGTTAAATAGGGAACCCTTTCCCCGTATCTTGTTTTTGTCAGGTTTGTCAAAGATCAGATAGTTGTAGATGTATGGTATTATTTCTGAGGGTTCTGTTCTGTTCCATTACTCTGTATCTCTGTTTTGGTACCAGTACCATGCTGTTTTGGTTACTGTAGCCTTATAGTATAGTTTGAAGTCAGGTAGCGTGATGCTTCCAGCTTTGTTCTTTTGGCTTAGGATTGACTTGGCAATGTGGACTCTTTTCTGGTTCCATATGAACTTTAAAGTAGTTTTTTCCAATTCTGTGGAGAAAGTCATTGGTAGCTTAATGGGATGGCACTGAATCTATAAATTACCTTGGGCAGTATGGCCATTTTCATGATATTGAGCATGGAATGTTCTTCCATTTGTTTGTGTCCTCTTTTATTTCGTTGAGCATGGTTTGTAGTTCTCCCTGAAGAGGCCCTTCACATCTCTTGTAAGTTGGATTCCTAAGTATTTTATTCTCTTTGAAGCAATTGTGAATGGGATTTCACTCATGATTTGGCTCTCTGTCTGTTACTGGTGTATAAGAATGCTTGTGATTTTTGCACATTGATTTTGTATCCTGAAGTTGCTTATCAGCTTAAGGAGATTTTGGGCTGAGAAGATGGGGTTTTCTAGATATACAATCATGTCATCTGCAAACAGGGACAATTTGACTTCTTCTTTTCCTAATGGAATACCCTTTACTTCTTTCTCCTGCCTGATTCCCCTGGCCAGAACTTCCAACACTATGTTGAATAGGAGTGGTGACAGAGGGCATCCCTGTCTTG
>NW_012122487.1:7274574-7278882 GCF_000951035.1 Colobus angolensis palliatus
ACCTCTGGTAGAATTTGGCTATGAATCTGTCTGGTCCTGGACTTTTTTTGGTTGGTAGGCTATTAATTATTGCCTCAATTTCAGAGCCTGTTATTGGTCTATTCAGAGATTCAACTTCTTCCTGGATTAGTCTTGGGAGGGTGTATGTATCAAGGAATTTATCCATTTCTTCTAGATTTTCTAGTTTATTTGCGTAGAGGTGTGTATAGTATTCTCTGATGGTAGTTTGTATTTCTGTGGGATCGGTGGTGATACCCCTTTATCATTTTTTATTGCATATATTTGATTCTTCTCTCTTTTCTTCTTTATTAGTCTTGCTAGCAGTCTACCAATTTTGTTAATCTTTTTGAAAAAACAGCTTCTGGATTCACTGATTTTTAGACTGGCAAATTGGATAAAGAGTCAAGACATATCAGTGTGCTGTATTCAGGAAACCCATCTCACATGCAGAGACACATATAGGCTCAAAATAAAGGGATGGAGGAAGATCTACCAAGCAAATAGAAAACAAAAAAAGGCAGGGGTTGCTATCCTAGTCTCTGATAAAACAGACTTTAAATGAACAAAGATCAAAAGAGACAAAGAAGGCCATTACATAATGGTAAAGGGATCAGTTCACCAGGAAGAGCTAACTATCCTAAATATATATGCACCCAATACAGGAGCACCCAGATTCATAAATCAAGTTCTTAGAGACTTACAAAGAGACTTAGACTCCCACACAATAATAATGGGAGACTTTAAAACCCCACTGTCAACATTAGACAGATCAACGAGACAGAAAGTTAACATGGATATCCAGGAACTGAACTCAGCTCTGCACCAAGCGGAGCTAATAGACATCTACAGAACTCTCCACCCCAAATCAACAGAATATATATTCTTCTCAGCACCACATCGCACTTATTCCAAAATTGACCACACAGTTGGAAGTAAAGCACTCCTCAGCAAATGTGAAAGAACAGAAATTTTAACCAACTGTCTCTCAGACCACAGTGCGATCAAACTAGAACTCAGGATTAAGAAACTCACTCAAAACTGCTCAACTACATGGAAACTGAACAACCTGCTTCTGAATGACTACTGGGTGCATAATGAAATGAAGGCAGAAATAAAGATGTTCTTTGAAACCAGTGAGAACAAAGACACAACGTACCAGAATCTCTGGGACACATTTAAAGTAGTGTGTAGAGGGAAATTTATAGCACTAAATGCCCACAAGAGAAAGCAGGAAAGATCTAAAATTGACACCCATCATTTATTACATTAGTTGATTTTCAGGTGTTAAACTAGTATTATATTCCTGAGATAAATCCCACTTCATCATGGTGTAATATCTTTTTTATATCTTGCTGGATTCAGCTTGCTAGTACAGTTTTGAGAATTTTAGCATCTACATTCAAAATGGATACTAGTCTGCAGTTTTCTTTTGGTATATATGGCTTTTGTATCAAGGTAATAATACTTCACAGAATGATATGGGAAGTGTTATCTCTGCTTCTATTTTTCAAAAAAAGTACGAAGAATTGGTGGTAATTTTTCTTAAACATTTAAATAAATTTACCAGTGAAGCTATCTAGGCCTGGGCTTTACTTTGTGGGAGTTATTTTGATTACTAATCCAATCTCTTTTGATTTTTTTTACTTTGCATTTTGATATTCTAAGACATCCTGCTATAGCATTGATTTTCTATTTCTTTCTTTCTTTCTTTTTTTTTGAGACAGAGTCTTGCTCTGTTGTCCAGGCTGGAGTGCAATGGCGCCATCTTAGATCACCACAACCTCCACCTCCCGGGTTCAAGCGATTCTCTTGCCTCAGACTCCCAAGTAGTTAGGACTACAGGCATGCACCACCATGCCCTGCTAATTTTTGTATCGTCAGTAGAGACAGGGTTTCACTATGTTGACAAGACTGGTCACGAACTCCTGACCTCGTGACCTGCCTGCCTTGGCCTCCCAAGTGTTAGGATTACAGGGGTAAGCCACTGTGCCCAGCCAATTTTTTTTTCCTTCTTAACCAGTTTTGGTAATTTGTGTCTTTCTAGATATTTGTCCATTCTAAATTATCTAATTTGTTGGCATACAGTTTTTCAGAGTATTTTCTTACA
Source organism: Colobus angolensis palliatus (assembly GCF_000951035.1). Classification (NCBI taxonomy): domain Eukaryota; kingdom Metazoa; phylum Chordata; class Mammalia; order Primates; family Cercopithecidae; genus Colobus; species Colobus angolensis. The sequence continues at coordinate 7,276,682 of NW_012122487.1, forward strand.
ATTATTTCTATTTCTGTGTGGTCAGTAGTTATATCCCCCTTTCATTCATGATTTCAATAATTTGAATCTCTTCTCTTTATTTTTATGAGTGTAACTAAGCGTTATCAATTTAGTTATCTTTTCAAAGAATCAACTTTTGGTTTCACTGATTTCCTCTATTTTTTAAAAATTCTCTATTTTATTTCCTTGTTAGTCTTTACCGTTTCTTTTCCTCCACTTGTTTTGGGTTTAGTTTGCTCTTCTTTTTTTTTCTTACCATGAAATGTTAGATTACTGATTTGAGAATTTTTTTTTTTTAAGAGATAGGGGTCTCGCTATGTTGCCCAGGCTGACCTCAAACTCTTGGACTCAAGAAATCCACCTCAGCCTTCCCAGTAGCTAGGAACTGCAGGCATGGACCACCATGCCCCACTATTTTTTTTTTAATATAGATGACTATGGCTATAAGTTTCCCTCTTAAGCATAGTGTTAGCTGCATCCCACAAAGTTTGGTATGTTGTCTTTTTATTTCACTGATCTCAAAGTGTTTTCTAATTCCTTTGTGATTTCTTTTAGACTTGTTGGTTATTTAGGAGCGCCTTATCTAATTTTCACATACTTGTGAATTTTTCCTCTTGCCTTCTGTTATTGATTTCTAATTTGATTTCATTATGGTCAGAGAAGACACTTTGTATGATTTCAATCCTTTTAAATTTATTGAGGCTTGTTTCATGGCTTAGCATATGATCTTTCCAAAAGAATATTTCATGTACACTTGAGAAGAATGTGTGTTCTTTTGCTAATGGGTGTGGTGTTCTATAGATACCTGTAAGGTCTAATTTGTTTACAGTACTGTTGAGTCTTCTATTTATTTGTTGATATTCTTCCTTGTTGTTCTACCCATTACTGAAAGTGGGGTACTGAAGCCCCGAAATATTATTGTTGTCTATTTCTCCCTTCAATTATGTCAGGTTTTTCTTCAAATAGTTTGGAGCTCTGTTGTTGGGTGTATACATGTTTATAATTGTTAGATCGTTCTGGTGGATTGATCCTTTTAACGACATGAGGTGTCCCTCTTTATCTCTAGTAACATTTTTATTCTATTTTGTCTGTCGTCAGTACATCCACTCCAGTTCTTTTTTTTTAATTGGGTGCATGATATATTTTTTCCATCCTCTGCTATTTTGATACATATATTATCTTTTTTTTTTTTTTTTTTTTTTTTTGAGACAGAGTCTTGCTCTGTTGCCCAGGCTAGAGTGCAGTGGTGCAATCTCGGCTCACTGCAAGCTCTTCCTCCCGGGTTCAAGCCATTCTCCTGATACATATATTATCTTTAATGCTCATCAAAAACCCTGCATGACTGAGATTGTTAGCACCATTTTACAAATGAGTAAATGGATCCAGAGGAAGAATATCACTAAAGTCACACAACTAAAATGAGATAGGCCTGGGATTAAAACCCAGATCAATATGTCTCCAAAATTTATGTTCTTTCTATTATGCCAGCTGACTGAAATCCCCATTAATACCAAGGTATAAAAATTTACAGGAATATATGTATAGAAAGCCAAATAAACTGCATACTTGGAGTGAGCTTAATATCAAGGTTCAATTAAATTCCTAGTTCAAAAATAATTCTCTTTCAAGTATAGGGCTCAATCTTAACCAAAATATGAGCTAATATTTCCACTTTAAATCTTAAATTTATTACAATTTAAGATCAAAATTAGGGTCAAACTAGGCAGAAAAGATTGAACAGTGTAAAATTTTTCAAAGAGCAAAAAAGAGATTTACCCACTCATCAGGCTTAAAAAGAAGCTAATGTTCATCTACCTGAAAATTACTATTACATTTATAATTATTAATATTATAATTTTCACATCATTCTACAGAGATGTCTGGATAATAGTCTTACAAATAATATAGCCAGTAGGCAGTTAGCTTAAATTTAATAATTACATTATTAATTTGTTTTACAGTTCATAAGTTTTTTTTACTAACAAATTGTTTCAGTTTTATTAACGAAGCTTCCACTCTTCACACATACAGTAAAGTGTCAGGATTTTGCTTTGTTTTTTAAGTGCCGGATTGTGGTTATATTCATCTTTTTTTTTTTTTTTTTTTTTTCTAGGGTCTCACTTTGTGCCCCAGGCTAGCGTGCACTGGCGTAATCACGGCTCACTGCAGCCTCAATCTCCCAGGCTCAAGTGATCCTCCCA
>NW_012122487.1:7278932-7289726 GCF_000951035.1 Colobus angolensis palliatus
TTTTTTTTTTTTTTTTTTTTTTTGAGACAGGGTCTCACTTTGTGCCCCACGCTAGCGTGCACTGGCGTAATCATGGCTCACTGCAGCCTCAATCTCCCAGGCTCAAGTGATCCTCCCATCTCAGCCTCCCAAGTAGCTGAGAAGTACAGGCACACGCCACCATGTCCAGCTAATTTTTTAATTTTTTTGTAGATATGGGAGTCTCACTACGTTTGTTGCTCAGGCTGGTCTCAAACTCCTGGGCTCAATCTTCCTCCCATTTCAGACTCTCAAAGTCCTGGGATTATAAGTGTCAGCCACCACATCTGGTCTATGCTTATATTCAAATTTTGTTCCCAAAGCTGCTAGTTCTCTTAACAACCTTTAAATATACAAGGAATTTGAGAATGGAAACAGAATCCATTAGCTAAATAAACAAAACTGTTGAGCTGAAAACAAAGTACTAATTGAAGATAAAATATTGTTTCTACTTTTTTATTAATATATTTTGTCATAAAGAGTAAGTTTAGGTTAATGATAAATTGTTGACTCAACAAACACTATAATTCTAAACATACCCAGAAATTTAAAAGAACTGTAGGATAAAGGGACTCACTTCTTTGCCTCAGACAAAACTCACATATGGAATGCGCTGTCCTAGGATTACAGGTCCCCTAATGCTATGCTGGCTAACCAGATGATGTTTAGATGAGCATTTACTCACCACCCAACATGACCCAAGGACTACTTTAGATGCCGTGATGAATCTACAACCAGTGTAAACAGGGGACTAAAAATACCAAAATATTCAAAGAAAGTTCAGAAAATGTTGTGATTGACAAATATTAATGTATTATGAAAGAGGAGTCAATGTTGGTTAAAAAGTACCTTTAACCAGAAAGAAAAATGAAATAACAAACGACCTTTATTTGCACCTTGGGACACTATACCTCTCACACTGCTGAATTGAATGCATTTCTGGCTTAATCTAACATGTCATTCTTTTTTATTTGTTTCATAATCATCCTCTCTTTTTATGATCCTTCAAAACCTCATCCCACACTTTTTTGCTCACTCAACATGAGTATCACAAATAGAAAGGCATGTAAATAAAAATTTCTATTGCAAGCCTTTGAAGAAACATATAAAAACTATATATAAATATTTATATTTAAAAATTGGTAAATGGGTCTTACTGATCTGCTATGGAAAAAGTTGACTCAAGTCATAAATAACAATAAAAACAATGAAGGGCAATTTTAATAAGGTTAAATAATAGAAAAAACAAATAGGTTAAAAAAAGGCTTTAGTCAATGGGTTTTTTTTTAATGAAATAAGCATTTTAGACACAGGTTGAACTTTTGCAACTAATATATCATGCTTATAATTTCTGAACATTTTTTAACTCAAGTAAAACTTTTACGTTTTTTATTTAAATATATGTTAAGCAATTATGAAGAAATTCTAAGTGAAAACAAGGAAGCATCAGAGCCTATAATCTTCATTACATACTTTTACCCTTACAGCTCACCTTTTCATCATATCTTGTACCTAGTTACCATTATATGCACAATACATTTGTATAGGCTTAAGGAGGTCTGGATAGTTTTTGTTATCATCACCATCAGCAGCTTTTCCTTGATCATATTAATGACAGCTAGTCTCTTAGTTCCCTACCACCTTGTTTACCTATGCCGCTTCCAAGGATGTCAGTATTCCATGATCCCACTTGCTTATCTCACATAATCAAATGTTACCCTTCTTTACTTAGCTTTAACAATCAAGTTTATTTTTCAGCAGATGCTACCTTTCAATCTGAATAGGGGCCTTAACATATAAACATTTCTCTCGCGATCTCTTGCTCTCTGTCTCTCTCACACACATACGTACACAATACCATTTTATTTTTTCCCAGGTGAAAAATGAGATTTGGATTTTCAAAATTTACTAATTTGCATAGAAATAAATTTCAAAAGGCTTAATGCAAAAGTTTTATGCCTATACCATAAATTTAGGAAGTCAGCCTCCTAAAAGGAATATTTAAATACACAAAGACACATACACAATGAATATTATTTATTAGAATTAAAACTTAAAGGCCACTAAAAGAAACGGAGAGTGATACTTATATTAGCAAAAACAATGCCCATGTATAAATACTACTTCTATTCTTGGTGCAAAACAAGAATCAATCATTTTTTATTAAAAATTTGGAATAGCATATTTATTAGCCCATTAGTTTTGAAAACCTCCTACAAAATCAGAAACATGTTCTTCTAAAGCAAACCTAATAGTTCATTGGAAGTAAAAATATTATCAAGAAATATTACCTTCACCACAAAGCATAACCATCAAAACACTTTCCAAAATCATATTTAATGCTGGCAATCATTATTATTATATAATCAGTTAAGCCCCCAAAAGTATTGGGAAAAAATATACACTTGACCATTTTCAATCACAAGTTCTTTAGAGAATAAAACATTCTTTGAGCAAAACCTCATGAGAACTAGAATTCCCTTTTCAATATAAAGTCTCTCCTAGAGCTGTAACTAAATATTACTGAGTGGCAGAAAAACAAATCTCAAGAAATGACGGAGTCAAGAAAATTTCATTGAAGAAAGCACAGAGCAAGTTCTAATAATACCAATTTGAAAATGAAAGCTCCCCTGCTTCAAGAGAAGCAGATATAAAAACTCACAGTAATGTCTAAAAGACCCAGCTGGATCTGTTGAGACTCAGATGGACTTTAATAAGCATGATCACTAAGCACCTTAAACTAGAAATTCAGTTTTATTTAGTAGTTGATTAAATCATTATTAAATTCACAGATTTTGAAACTAAAAGCTCAATTTCCAATCAAAAATTTTTATAGTGAAATTCTGTCAAGTTTCATATTCTGTGTTCACATCTTCACGTAAACATGAAAATAAATTTGTTAAGTCCTTGGATGTCCTATGTTGAAATCCTACTAATTCTATGACATTCAAAATAATAATTATATACCATTAATTTACTAGTTATATCTTTTAAATCTATACATTGAATAGAAGTAATTTCATTAATATAAAAGTATAATTAGAATACAAAGAAATGATAAATGTTTGAGATAATATAGTAATTACCCAGATCTGATCACTTTATGTTGTATATATCAAAACATCACAGTGTACCCTACAGATATGTATTAATACAATTATTTTGGGTCATTTAAAAATAAATAAAGTACAATTAAAGTTGGTAGGTTTATATTTATTAAAAACCCACAAAAGACAACATACTCAGTTTAGAGTTTTCCAAAATTATGTTTTATATTTATATAATATCTCTCTCGAAACAGGGGAGCTATCACTTTCCAAGTAGTTTTTGAAGACTTTCTGTATCCTGGGCTAGATGATCTCTAAGGCCTCTAACAGCTCTGCTGCTCTATCCAGCCCAGGATACAGCATAAGGCTATGCTGTACTAACACATACAACGTTATCTGTAAGTCTCAAAATTTCTCAAGTCTTTGTATCTTATTAATAACACCTTGATCTCACAAGTAAACCTACAGAGGACAGTGACTTTAACTTTCTTTTGCAATGTAACAGAGAAAATAAAGACCAAGACTTAAATAATGGCCATGAACCTGACCTAAACTAGAAAGCAAGCTGGTACCTCAAAGGGGAAGAAAACTTACCTGTCGGTAATTTATGCTTCCCATCTATAGTCTGTAAAATACTAAAACTATTATGCTCAAAAGAAATATAACTGTGGAAAAGACACACTAGGGTATGTAAAATCATGGCATGTCATTAAAACAATTTCATTTCTAAAAGTGAAAGGGAAAATCTTCCTCATAAGTCATTCTCTCTTCAGTCAACAACAATTATGAATTCAAAGCACAAATAACAGCAAGACTGTGAATGCAGAACTAGAAAAATTTCATTTCTCAGGGCTTAAAATTTTAATTTGGCAGAAACAACTTTCAAGATAAATTTCTCAAGCCTTCTTTCCCCCAAAGGCCACTAATCTACTGAGAAAAGTCAATAAAGGAATATGTACAAGAAAAACTATATTTAGGAAAAGTGATAGAATAGTAATTTATAAAAAGAAAAACATTGTACTTACTATTTAAAGACATTTTCATTAAACAGGTCTTAAATTTCATATTATGGACAGGTAAAGAAATAGAGAACAACAGCTCTAATAAGCATAAAACAGAAAAGTTAAAAGAAAGCTAATAGGGAAGAAGAAAGAAGAGAAAGATGGAAGAAAATAAGACGCAAAGCTATCAGTTTAAGAGAGATGAAAAAATTAAGAGGAACATATTAACGGTCTGAGCCACATAAACGGTACATCACTTAGTCTGGCAACCTGAGTAAGTTTTTCAAACAACCCATTCGGCAAGGAGCTATTACATTATTCACTGATCTGCAACTGCTTTTAGCAATCCATCAAGCTTTGAAGAAACAGCCTACAATTTTCAGCATCATTATCAAAACAGTAGTGTTTAATGGGTTAATACAATGAATACAATGAGTGCAGAGGGTCCCAACAGGCAAACATAGGTTGCTGGTGAGCTGTCACTTGCATTATTTGAGACCATATATCACTCTGTAAAAGTTTTAGAAAAAGAAAAATCTCTTGGTACCAAGTAAAATTTCTTAATCACTAAATATGCATATGCTCTGTGGTGAGTTAAACTAGTCTCATTTTATTTTTGTATCTACTCACTAAAGTGCTAGAAAACCAGAATTAGGAAAATTCATGCAACCTATGTTGGTGAATATGTCTTAACTCTTGCATTCTTAGTTATAACCCTGGCTTATTTTCCAAACTATTCAGTACAATATCTAATAAGCAAGCAGACCAAATGCAGTACTCAGCTCAACGACCCTGACATATTTTTCTCCACTACTGATTCAACCTCCTGAACTAGGAGGTAAGAGTTAAAACAGCCAATGAAATTTAAGATAACACATTACAGTGAACAGATGCTAAAGGAGACTACACAGAGGGCTCTTAACTTTCTAAAACAGCACATTCAAAATACCAAACTGCAAACTGATTTCTAGAACAAGCAATGATATCAATTCCCTGAATAAGAACACAGCAAATGATCTTGAGATAAATGGAAAATGTATATAATATCGGATCATCTGACAAAACACTGAAGAGTTTTAACTATATCCCATTATTAGCTTTTGATCTGGGCAGCACTGATTTGGTGACCAAATTCTAGTATAACCCAGGGTCCACCTTTTTTGAGGAGAATAATAACCATCATCCTCAATAACCAAATCACTAAAACTTTTGGAATATAACTGAAAGTGAAGTAGTCAAGCCTCTGAGGAAAGTATATATGTGTAGAACAAAACAAAGAAGTAATACGGTATTACCATAAACTTTACACCCTCCCTGGTGGGGTCCCCAGCAAACTGCAGAGAAGAGGATTCTGCATCAACCAAATAAATCCATCGAACAAATGCTTATTGAGCCAAGTACTATAGTGGAATCTAGGTATGTAAAATGAAGTAAGCTAACCTGAATGCATTCATATCCTCTTGGGAGACATAATACACACCAAATTTCGGTGAGTATTATGATAAAGATGCTGAACTAAGTACTAAAGAAATACTGTTGAGGAGGCACAGAATTTTAACTTAAGGGGGATGACAGCGGGGAAGACAGAATCACAGAAAGCTTCACAGATTGCAAGATATCAGAGCTGGGCATCACAGGATGTATAGAAATCTGTCAATGGAAACAAAAAGGAGAATTTTAGTCACTGCAGGTCAAAGAAATGAAAAACTTGAATAAAAATAAGAATATATGAAAAGAAGGGGCCAGGTGCGGTGGCTCAAGAGTGTAATCCCAGCACTTTGGGAGGCCAAGATGGGTGGATCACGAGGTCAGGAGATCGAGACCATCCTGGCTAACCTGGTGAAACCCCGTCTCTACTAAAAAATACAAAAAACTAGCCGGGCGAGGTGGCGGGCGCCTGTAGTCCCAGCTACTTGGGAGGCTGAGGCAGGAGAATGGTGTGAACCCGGGAGGCGGAGCTTGCAGTGAGCTGAGATCCGGCCACTGCACTACAGCCTGGGGGACAGAGCGAGACTCCGTTTCAAAAAAAAAAGAATATATGAAAAGATGTGTTTAGATCAAGTGCAGTGGTTCATACCTTAATCCCAGCATTTTGGGAGGCCAAGACAGGAGGACCACTTGAGGCCGCTTGTTTGGTGCCAGCCTGGCCAACACAGTGAGACCTCATCTCTGTAAAAAAATTTTTAAACCAGCCAGGCACAGAGGCACACATCTGCAGTCTCAGCTACTCAGGGGGCTGAGGCAAGAGGAGTGCTTGATCCCAGGAGTTGGAGATTACAGTAAGCTAGGGTTGCACCACTGCACTCTAGCCTGGGCAACAGAGTGAATGAAACCCCATCTTAAAAAAAAAAAAGAAAAGAAAGGAAAAAAGTGTGTTTAGAAAACAAGGAACACTATAATGAAGCTAAAGCAAGACAGATAGAGGGCAAAGGCAAAAGAATAGGGTACAAAAGTTAACATGAAGACAAAAGGAAAAGCTCCTGAGATTACACAACAAGAAGCTGGCCGTTATTTCAAAAACAACAGGGAGGCACTGACATGCTGATGAGTTTTGAATAAAGAGAGGTTGACAAAAACAGACCAATATTTTACAAAGATAAATTTGGTTATAGTGTAAAAGCTAGATTACTGGAGAATGGAGAGAGAGTGATCACGTACAAAACAATTACAAAAGGAAGTCTTTGAAATCATCAGATGTGTTAATTACAAACCCCAATCACCCTTAATCTAAGTAACACTGTTTTATGTCCAATAAAAAAATGAAAACATTTGAATACACTTTTGAAAATTCTATAATTCAGAGTTTTTACTAGTTCAGTTAGTTTCCCCCAATTATACCAAATCAGAGAGATTTCATTATGTATATCTTTGATGTAATCAGCACTTCCAGTTTTGGAAATTTTGTTTGTCACTAAAATAACTTTCATACTATTATCTCATGGAATGTGGTAAGGAAAAACAACCCTGCTATACATCAACTATGACCCAGTAAAGTGATTGCCATAGGGTTTTCTTTTTTATTCTTACCATTACTAGTTCTTCCTGTAACTCACTGCAACTTTTTTCATTATACTGGAGTCTCTTTGAGAGGTCTATAATTACTTTCTTCTGTTCCTCGATCTCTTCATTTAGTTTCTTGTTTTTGGAGAAATACTCTCTTTCTAATCTGAAAAGTTAAAGTGTCAGAGCAGGTTTTTCAAACGTGCTTATATCAACTGATATTACACACCTTTAAGACATATGGCAGATGTACTACATATCATGTGTTCATGCTAAAAGACTTTTTAAGGCTGCCTTTCCTTTTTCAAACAAAAAGTACTGCATATTCTTAAATTAAAAACTTCAAAGCAATATTACTTCCCCTTTGATAGTAGGTATTTGTAGTATGCCCAAGGCTATAAGCAAAATAGATTTGGTTAGTGTTGATTTGGTTGCACCACCATTTTTGATGAGCAAAACCATAGTTCAATTAGCTCAGAGACTATCTCAAGAATGAGAAAACAGCACTACCAAACAATTTTAAAATTAAAATACAACATTAAAAATGGAACAAATGTCTCACATCTGAATGTCCATGCAAGTAGAACCAGTGTGGTGGCATGGAAGATCCAAAAGGAAGAATAATCAAAAATAATTCACATTCACTTTGAAGACATATGAATTTCTTTTCAAAGGATTCATCTTCCTATTTAAGTTTTGCTCAGATAGGCCAGGTGCAGCTGCTCACAACTATAATCCCAGCACTTTGGCAGTCCATGGCAGGAGGATCATTTCAAGCCAGGAGTTTAAGATCAGCCTGGGCAACAAAAGAAGACTCCATTTCTACAAAATAATTTAAATATCAGCCAGGCACAGTGGTGTGTGTCTGTAGTCCCAGACTCTCAGGAGGCTGAGGCAGGAGGACTGCTTGAGACCAGGAGTTCAAGGTTGCAGTGAGCTATGATTATGCCACTGCACTCAGTCTAGGTAACAGATTGAGATCCCATCGTTTATATATATATGACACATACACACATAATATATACACACACATGGCTGTGTGTGTGCATATATATATATATATATATCTAGATATATATAGAGAGAGAGAGAGAAATGAACAAGGCCTCCAAGAAATATGGGCCTATGTGAAAAGACCAAACGTGCATTTGATTGGTGCACCTGAAAGTGACGGGAGAATGGAACCAAGTTGGAAAACACTCCTCAGGATATTATCCAGGAGAACTTCCCCAAACTAGAAAGGCAGGCCAACATTCAAATTCAGGAAATAGAGAGAACACCACAAAGATACTTCTCAAGAAGAGCAACCCCAAGACACATAATTCTCAGATTCACCAAGGTTGAAATGAAGGAAAAAATGTTAAGGGCAGCCAGAGAGAAAGGTCAGGTTACCCACAAAAGGAAGCCCATCAGACTAATAGCACATCTCTTGGCAGAAATCCTACAAGCCAGAAGAGAGTGGGGGGCCAATATTCAACATTCTTAAAGAAAAGAATTTTCAACCCAGAATTTCATATTCAACCAAACTAAACTTCATAAGTGAAGGAGAAATAAAATATTTTACAGACAAGCAAATGCTGAGAGATTCTGTCACCACGAGGCCTGCCTTACAAAAGCTCCTGAAGGAAACAGTAAACATGGAAAGGAACAACTGGTACCAGCCACTGAAAAAAACATGCCAAATTGTAAAGACCATCAATGCTATGACGAGCCTGCATCAATTAACGGGCAAAATAACCAGCTAACATCATAATGACAGGATCAAATTCACACATAACAATATTAACCTTAAATGTAAATGGGCTAAATGCCCCAAGTAAAAGACACAGACTGGCAAATTGCATAAAGGGTCAAGACCCATTGGTGTGCTGTACTCAGGAGACCCATCTCACATGCAGAGACACACACAGGCTCAAAATAAAGGGATGGAGGAAGATCTACCAAGCAAATGGAAAAAAAAAAAAAAAGCAGGAGTCGCAACCCTAGTCTCTGAAAAAACAGACGTTAAACCAACAAAGATCAGAAGAGACAAATAAGACCATTACATAATGGTAAAGGGATCAATTCAACAAGAAGAACTAACTGTCCTATATATATATGCACCCAATACAGGAGCACCCAGATTCATAAATCAAGTTCTCAGGGACTTACAAAGAGACTTAGACTCCCATACAATAATAATGGGATACTTTAAAACCCCACTGTCAACATTAGACAGATCAATGAGACAGAAGGTTAACAAGGATATCCAGGACTTGAACTCAGCTCTGGACCAAGTGGACCTAATAGACATCTACAGAACTCTCCACCCCAAATCAAAAGAATATACATTCTTCTCAACACCGCATCCCACTTATTCTAAAATTGACCACATAATTGGAAATAAAACACTCCTCAGCAAATGTTAAAGAACAGAAATCACAACAAACTGTCTCAGACCACAGTGCAATCAAATTAGAACTCAGGATTAAGAAACTCACTCAAAACCGCACAACTACATGGAAAGTGACAACCTGCTCCTGAATGACTACTCAGTAAATAACAAAATGAAGTCAGAAATAAAGATATTATTTCAAAGCAATGAGAACAAAGACACAACGTACCAGAATCTCTGGGACACATTTAAGGAAGTGTGTAGAGGGAAATTTATAGCACTAAATACCCACAAGAGAAAGCAGGAAAGATCTAAAATTGACACCCTAACATCACAATTAAAAGAATTAGAGAAGTAAGAGCAATCAAATTCAAAAGCCAGCAGAAGGCAAGAAACAGCTAAGATCAGAGCAGAACAGAAGGAGATAGAGACACAAAAAAAAAAATCCTTCAAAAAAATCAATGAATCCAGGAGCTGGTTTTTTGAAAAGATCAACAAAATAGATAGACTGCTAGCAATACTAATAAAGAAGAAAAGAGAGAACAATCTAATAGATGCAATAAAAAATGATAAATGGGATATAACCACCGATCCCACAGAAATACAAACTACCATCAGAGAATATTATAAACACCTATAAACACCTCTATGGAAATGAACTAGAAAATCTAGAAGAAATGGATAAATTCCTGGACACATACACCCTCCCCAAGACTAAACCAGGAAGAAGTTGAATCTCTGAATAGACCAACAACAGGTTCTGAAATTAAGGCAACAATTAATAGCCTATCAACCAAAAAAAAAGCCCAGGACTGGACAGATTCACAGTCGAATTCTACCAGAAGTACAAACAGGAGCTGGTACCATTCCATCTGAAACTATTCAAATCAATAGAAAAAGAGGGAATCCTCCTTAACTCATTTTATGAGGCCAGCATCATCCAGATGCCAAAGCCTGGCAGAGACCCAACAAAAGGAGAGAATTTTAGACCAATATCCCTGATGAACATAGATGCAAAAAGCCTCAATACAATTCTGGCAAACCAAATCCAGCAGCACATCAAAAAGTGTATCCACAAAGATCAAGCTGGCTTCATCCCTGGGACGCAAGGCTGGTTCAACATACACAAATTAATAAACGTAATCCATCACATAAACAGAACCAACAACAAAAACCACATGATTATTTCAATAGATGCAGAAAAGGCCTTCGACAGAATTCAACACACCTTCACACCAAAAACTCTCAATGAACTAGGTAAGGATGGAACATATCTCAAAATAGTAAGAGCTATTTATGACAAACCCACAGCCAATATCATACTGAATGGGCAAAAACTGGAAGCATTCCCTTT
>NW_012122487.1:7291341-7322970 GCF_000951035.1 Colobus angolensis palliatus
AGACACATGCACACATATGTTTACTGCAGCACTATTCGCAATAGCAAAGACTTGGAACCAATCCAAATGTCCATCAATGATAGACTGGATTAAGAAAATGTGGCACATATATGCTATGGAATACTATGCAGCCATAAAAAAGGATGAGTTCACGTTCTTTGCAGGGACATGGATGAAGCTGGAAACCATCATTCTGAGCAAACGATCACAAGGACAGAAAACCCACCATCACATGTTCTCACTCATAGGTGGGAATTGAACAATGAGAACACATGCACTCGGGGCAGGGAACATCAAACACCGGGGCCTGGCCGGTAGTGAGGGGCTTGGGGCGGGACAGCATTAGGAGAAAGACCTAATGTAAAGACCTAATGTAAACGAGTTGATGGATGCAGCAAACCAACATGGCACATGTATACCTATGTAACAAACCTGCACATTGCACACATGTATCCTAGAACTTAAAGTCTAAAAAAAAATAAAAATAAATTTAAAAAAAAAAACTTGTCCAGACTGGAACAAGTAGACAAAAGAGTCCAGGAGGAACATCTCTTAGAAGAAATTTAAAATGATAGCGTCTCTGAGGTGTAGGAACATGGGAGACTTTTGGTTCTGTTAATGTTTAGAAATAATTTAATAAGTGATTGGTTAATCACATAAACTAATACAGTTTAAAATGAGGCAATTATTAACTATTCTCATCTGTTGATTCTGCAAATATTTTCTGTTTTGTTTTTTTAGACAGCATCTCACTTGGTCACCCACGGTGAAGTACAGTGGCATGATCATAGCTCACTGCAGCCTCGAACTCCTTGGCATAAGCAATCCTTATACCTCAGCCTCCCAAGTAGCTAGGACTACAAACATGCGCCACCACAAGCAATCCTCCCCCACCTCGGCCTCAAGCAATCCTCCCACCACAGCCTCCCAAAGTGCTGGGATTACAGGTATGAGCCACCACATCCAGCCCAATTCCATAAATCTTTATTTAGCAGCTCTTATGTACCTTTCTAGGCATTGACTGACAGTAATAAACAAAGTTTCTTGTTACATAAGACAGACAATAAATAACAAAGAACACAATAAAATGTGCTATAAAAAAAAGGATGGGTTAACAAAAATTAAACTGTAGAAAAAATAAAGTATGCTGAACCCAAAAATATAACTCTATGGAAAGGATGGAAAGAGGGAAAGTCACAGAAATTTTCAATGATTATTGGGTTTTAACGATTACCTGTCATTATTTATTTATAATATTTAACATGTATTATTATGACAGTTATATACAGATGAAGAAGCGATAAGGGACATTATGTTAAAGCATTAGGAGTGTTTATTAGCTAGTGCCTAGTTGGAATATGTAACCAATGTTTAGAATTGTCAGTTGGTGCTTACTGGAATATTAAACTTGAGTAAAAATTTTCAAGTACCAAAATACAACTAACAGCAAAACAAACTTAAGGAAAAAAACTGCTTTGGGGTCCAATTAGGAAAGTATATAGGTTAGACTCAGAGCTTAATTGTTAGCAAGTAGGTTAAAATTCCTCCGGTCCAATCTTTATGAGACTCTCTTCTTCAACATCCATGACAGAGACTCATCCACTCTGTGTTTTGAATTTCCCAAGACAGGAAGCTCACTAGTTCCCTGAAAGATGTCTATTATTTCATTGCTAGAAAGCTTTAATTATTGGGAGCTCATTCTGACTTCTTACAGTTTTATTTGTAGGTCCTAATCATTACCTTAAAGCAAAAGTAAAGAAATCTTCACTATGTTCCACATAAAAGCCTTTCAAATAGATATGCAGAATAATATTTGAATACATATTTGAATAAAATTTGAATACATTGAAATATATTTAATGTGCACATTCAAGCAACGGTTCAAAAAAAATAAAGGAGAAATAAGTCCTTAGAATAACATTCACAGAATGTCATTTAAGTCATACTAGAGGAAGCAAGGAAATTCAGTTAACAATTATTGGTTTAAAATATTATAAGTATCATTAATTAAAGAAACCAACATTTTAAAAGAGTTTTAAATTTTTTCAGTCTTTTAGGTACAATCTTCATGGTTTTTGTCACACTCACAAAAATTACCACTATTTAAGTAATACTTTCACTTAAATTAACTCACTTCTTATAATAAATAAAGCCTTTTTTTGTTTGTTTTTTTTTTTCTTTGAGACGCAGTCTCCCTCTGTTGCCCAGGCTGGAGTACAATGGCGCGATCTCAGCTCACTGCAACCTCTGCCTTCCGGGTTCAGGTGATTCTCCTGCCTCAGCCTCCCAGGTAGCTGGGATTACAGGTGCCCACCACCACACCTGGCTAATTTTTGTATTTTTAGTAGAGACGGGGTTTCACTGTGTTAGCCAAGCTGGCCTCGAACTCCTGAACTCAAGTGATCTACCAGAGTCGGCCTCCCAAAGAGCTGGGATTACAGGCGTGAGCCACTGTGACCAGCCAATAAAGCATTTTAAAAGAAATCTTTATATTGTGGCTACAAATGGAAAACCATTATCTACTTGCCATAAATAGAAACAAAGATTAAAATATAATTCTAATATGCCAGTGTATTACCATGCCACAAACGAATAGTAGTATGAATTTCACCCTCTGGGGGGAAATGGTTTAAAATGTCTACTATTGACTTATTTTTGGAAACATATTAATGCATTATAAACTTCTTAAAGCATTTCACAGAATTTTGAAGATGAAAGGCTTTTGAACTGAAAAAGGTTAAAATCAGTAGGAGTCAGAAAGATTTTAATTCTGCCACTTAGGAGCTATATGTCCTTACTCTGGCTAAGCCTCAATTTCCACATCTGTGAAAGAGATTTTTGAAAGTACTTTCCTCATAGGGTGTTAGACAAATGAAATGATGCAGTGCTATGTATATAGTGAGTCACAAATGCATGTTAGCCACTAGTAGTAGTATTACTGCTATTATTATTATTTCTGTAGTTTGAGAAAATGTCAAATATTATCCTTCTTTATATAGACCATTTTACGTGGCTTAGAAATCTTAGCCCCAGATCTTAGCCTTAGATCTTAGCTTACTTCAGCCTTGAACTCCTGGGCTCAGGTGATCCTCCCACCTCAGCCTCTCAAGTAGCTAGGACTACATGTGCACACCACTATACCTGGCTAATTTTTTTATTTTTTTGTAGAGACAAAGTCTCACTATGTTGCCCAAGCTGGTCTTCATACTTAAAGATATTGCATTACATCAATCATATAATACAAACTACATTAATATATTTACTTCCTAGTACATTACTCAATTTCTTGGGCTACTTGGAATATAATATATTTCAATATCCAAAAGAGCATTTCCATTTTTACCTATACAGGAAAGTATAGTTATGTTTTATGAAGTCACTTACCCCAATCTACCGCTGACATTAATGGGAGCTATATAAAAAATACATAGTATACATTCATATTTTACATAGCTTTCATAAAACCTTTATGTTAATTTAGAGAATTTTACAGTAGAATACTTACAAATTTAGTTTTGCAAAGCTCTCTTGTGCATTATGCTTTTCTCGCTCATATGCACTTTCAACTTCTTTGAATTCATTCTTGATCATTTCCAAATCAGCAACAGCTTCTGCTTGACTGGCCTTTTCTACTTGCAAAGCTCCTTCAAGGTCTCGAATCCGTAACTACCAGATGACAGACAAGTAATTAAATCAAGCTAAGAAATGCTAGCATCAATCTTAAATTGAGTAGAATACTTTGACAGTAACAGATTATCATTCATCCAAGCACTTCTTTCTGTTTTGGCTTAAAAAAGAGAGATAAACAAACAAAAGACAGTTTATTCCCTTTCTCAATATGTTTAAATAAAAGGAGAAAGAGTGGAAGAATGAAGACAAGAGTAAACTGTGTTATGAAAGATAGGCTGGTATAATATAACCCATTCTATCAAAGAAAAATAGATATGTAGATACAACTCAATCTAAATTTTCAAAGTTTCAAATTTTTACCTACTAATCCATTCAGATACTTCTTTTATAAAATATAATAAGTTAAATGTTTGGCTTTTTTAAGAGACAAGGTCTCACCTTGTCACCCAGGCTGAAGTGCAGTAGTGTGATCATAGCTCACTGTAGCCTTGAATTCCTGGGCTCAAGTGATCCTCCCACCTCAGTTTCTCAAGTAGCTGGGACTACAGGTGCACACCACCATACCCAGCTAATTTTTTTTACTTTTTGTAGAGATGGGGTCTTGCTATGTTGCCCGGGCTGGTCTTGAACTGCTAGCTTCAAGTGATCCTCCCACCTTAGCCCCCCAAAGCACTGAGATTACAGGCATAAGCCACTGCTCCTGGCCTGGTTTTTGAAAACTAAAGGGAAGTATTCTTCCTCTCTTATAAGAAACATTATAACATGAGTATCTCTATAAGCCTAAGAAATTTAATAGATCTTTTTATTCTTATATATAGATTATAATGGATTTCTTACTATAGAAAAGTGATGTTCTTATTGTCAAACAATACTATTTGACTGAAATATTTATGATTATAGTGATTTGATATCTGGGATTCACTTCAAAATAGTCTGGAGGCAGCCGGCGCCTGTAGTCCCAGCTATTCAGAAGGCTGAGGAGGGAAGATCCCTTGAGCCAGGGAGTCCGAAGCTGCAGTGGGCCGTAACTGCACCACTGCACTCCAGCTGGTTAACAGTGAGACCTTCCCTCAAAATAAAAAATAAAAAAAAAATTTAAAGTCTGAAAGTGGGAGAGTTCTAGGAGGTAAGAGATAAAACACCATTGACGTGAGGTAAGTATTGAAGCGGGGCGATGGGTATATGGGAAGTTCATTTTCCTATTTCACTTTTGCATACACTTGAAATTCTACATAAAAAGACATTTTAAAACTATATTCCCAGGCCAAGGTGGGCAAATCACCTGAGGTTGGGAGTTTGAGACTAGACTGACCAACATGAGAAACTCTGTTTCTACTAAAAAATACAAAATTAGTCAGGCGTGGTGGCGCATGCCTGTAATCCCAGCCACTAGGGAGGCTGAGGCAGGAGAATCACTTGAACCTCGGAGGCGGAGGTTGCAGCGAGCCGAGATCGCGCCACTGCACTCCAGCCTGAGCAATAAGAGCAACACTTCGTCTCAAAAAAAAAGAAAAAACAAACTATATTCCCTGTGTCCACCAACCATAGGATGAATAAACAAGTTCATTCCAACAAAACAATTATATGTAGCTGTAAAAAGGCTACAAAACAACCCGTGGGTGTGCGTGTGTGTGTGTGTGTGTGTGTGTGTGTGTGTGTAAATTTAAGGGCCTACAGGCCAAGCACAGTGGCTCATGCCTATAATCCCAACCTTCTGGGAGGCTGAGGCAAGTGGATCATTCGAGCTCAAGAGATTGAGACCAGCCTGGGAAACATGATAAAACCCCATCTCTACAAAAAATACAAAAATTAGCTGGGAGTGGTGTCACGCGCTTGTAGTGCCAGCTACTTGAGGGACAGAGGCAGGCAGATAACTTGAGCTGGGGAAGTCAAGGCTGTAGTGAGCCAAGATTGCATCACTGCACCCCAGCCTGGGTGACAGAGCAAGACCCTGTCTCAAAAATAAATAAATTAAGGTGTAAAAGTGCAGTTTTGTTACATGGATATATTGCATAGTGGTGAAGTCTAGATTTTTAGTGTAATCAACACCCAATAGTACACTCTGTACCCATTGAGTATCCCTTAACCCCATTTCCAGCTTCCCACCCTTTTGAGTCTCCAGTGACCATTAATCTACATTCTATGCCCATATGTACACATTATTCAGCTCCCAATTCTAAGTGAGAACATGTGGTATTTGACTGTGTCTGCGTTGTTTCACTTAAGATAATGGCCTCCAGTTCCATCCATGTTGCTGTAAAATACACGAGTTTATTCTCTTTTCAAAACAACTATTAAAAATTATCTATGTAGTTCTCCACATAGTATTCAAGAACAATGTATTGTTGATATATGTTGAAAATAGCAGGTTCCACATCAGTGTATAAAGTATGCTACATTTGGGGTAAATAAGTGAAAAGAATAAAAATAAGCAGGCGGGAAGGTAGAGGAATGGGAGGGACAAGAATGAAACCAAGAACTCTCAATCTAATATTGTTTTAATTTTTGAACTCTGTAGATAGTTTACCTTTTCAGAAAATAAAGTTTAAAAGAAAAAGAGTTTCTTTTTAGAAAATAGTTTAAAGAGGGGGTGGGGAGAGAAAAAAAAAAGCTTCACATTAGTCAGAAAATGGGTTTTAGACCCATAAAACTTGGGTTTGACACTGTCCAAACATGACAGATAATAGAATAAAACAAACCAACAAAACTCGGGCTGAATCCCAGATCTACAAAATTAACTAATGTGACTTTGGGCATATTACTAAAACTCCAAATACTTGAGGCTTCTCATCTATAAATAGTGAATAATAATAATGTCATCTAGACTATCTACTTGGCAGGGTGGCTACAAGGATCTAATGAGGCAATTTGTTGTTGTTGTTGTTGTTGTTGTTGTCGTTATGGAGTCCCGCCGTGTCCCCCAGGCTGGAGTGCAGTGGTGTGATCTCGGCTGTCTGCAACCTCCACCTCCTAGGTTCAAGCGATTCCCCTGACTCAGCCTCCTGAGTAGCTGAGATTACAGGTGCCTGCCATCATGCCCAGCTAATTTTGGTATTTTTTTTAGTAGAGACGGGGTTTCATCATGTTGGCCAGCCTGGTCTCGAACTCCTGACCTCCAGTGATCTGCCCACCTCAGCCTCCCAAAGTGCTGGGATTACAGGTGTGAGCCACCATGCCTGACTGGCAATGTTTATTTAACCAATATTTATTAAGTACTTAATATATGCTAGTCAATATCCTAATGCTCAAGATATATACAATAATCATGAAACTACACAGTCTTAGCTCTTGAGGAGCTCATAGGCTTTAAGAGAACATAGACCGCAAAATGATATGGTATATCCTTCCTGTGACAGAGGTATGCACAAAGTTCCTGAATTCAGAGAAAAGTTATGGAACTCTTTGTGAGGCAAGCCTCATAGGAATGGCAACACACAACGTGAATTAGGAAAGATAAACTCACCAGGAAACAAAGCCTAAGACGCCATGAAAATTTTTCAACATTAATCCATAAAAATGATAATAACCAGAATTCTTTTTAATTATCCAAAATTTCTGGAATAATTGAAATGTTTATTCTTTTTTCAGGGGGTAGGGGGAGGTGGGGACAGAGTCTCACTCTGTCACCCAGGCTGGAGTGCAGTGGCACGATCTCAGCTCACTGCAACCTCCACCTCCCAGGCTCAAGCAATTCTCATGCCTCAGCCTCCAGTGTAGCTGGGACTACAGGCATGCGCCACTACACCCAGCTAATTTTTGTATTTTTAGCAGAGACGGAGCTTCGCCACGTTGGCCAGACTGGTCTGGAATTCCTGGCCTCAAGTGATCCACCCACCTCAGTCTCCCAAAGTGCTGGAATTACAGGTGTGAGCCACTGCACCTGGCATGAAATGTTTATTCTTACACTAAAGTAAGGTAGTAAAATAGGTAGATACAACTCGATTTAAATTTTGTAATTGTGCCCCTTAAATTCTATTTTTCTTTGATATTATGTCTAAATCCAATGTTTATAAGTCAAATAGTAAATCTGGGAAATATTTTCTTCTTGTCTACAGTGCTACTTTCTTTTAGAAAATAAGCACCCTCAATCACAAATGGTAAACCAATCAATTGAAAGAAAATCAGACTACAAAATAACAAATTTGAGTCATCTCTTTTAAGTCTGCTTTCTCATTTTTATGCCAAAGTATACAAACAAACTTAATAACAGATCTCAAATACATATTCAACAGTAGTTTATAAGATGGTGATTAGTTACAGCTACTTAGTACTCTCCATCAAACTACTCTGAAACTGAATGGTATTAGATGTACCTCATTGAAAATACTTATAAATATTTATAGATTTATGATTCAAATAAAAACTTTTCATTTTTTCTAAGTCATAGCACTGAGATATCAAATATTAATTTTAAACCATGTAAGTAAAAAATAGGTAATAATTTTCATATTTATAGTAATTAACTATATATTCCCAGGGATGTATCACAACTACAATGAAAAACCTAACTTTGAAATTGTGTTTTTTTCATGAACTTAAAACTTCAGCCTATTAGTAAAAAGTCAAAAAACAGCATGTTAAGATGCTGATGAGGCTGCTGAGAAAAGGAAATGTTTATATATTGTTGGTGGGAATGTAAATTAGTTCAGCCAGTGTGGAAAGTGAAATGGAGATTTCTCAAAGAACTTAGAACTACCATTTGACCCAGCAATCCCATTACTGAGTACATATCCAAAAGAAAATAAATCATTCTACCAAAAAAACACAAGTACTTTTATGTTCATCACAACACTATTCACAATAGCAAAGACATGGAATCAACACAGGTGCTCATCAATCAATGATGGATTGGATAAAGAAAATGTGGTATATATACACCATGGATTACTATGCAGCCACAAAAAAGAACAAAATCATGTACTGTGCTGCAACATGGATGCAGCTGGAAGCCCTTATCCTAAGCAAATTAACACAGGAACAGAAAACCAAATACTGCATATTCTCACTTATAAGTAGAAGCTAAACACTGGATAATTGTGGACATAAAGATGACAGCAATATACACTGGGGACTACTAGAGGGAAGAGGGCAGGAATGGGGCAAGAGTTGAAAAATTAACGATTGGGTACTATACTCAATATCTGGCTGACAAAATCAGTCATGCACCAAACCTCAGCATTAGGCAATATATCCAGGTAACAAACTACACATATACCCCCAGAATCTAAAATAAAAGCTGAAATCATAAAAGGAAACAAAGAAAAGAAAAGAAAAAGAAAACTTCAATCTTATTGATGCCATTTTGGGGACCTGATCTTAAAAAAAAGTATACAAGTTTGCTTTAGCAGACATGCTCGAATATAGGGATCTGAGAATTTTAGGTAAAAAGAACATTTCATTAAAGTCAAAAGTAAAAACATAAATTTTAATCAAAATCTTTACAAATATAGTTGCATCTTGCATTAGGAGTTATTTAAACAATAAGGTAAAACACTATAAATTGTATTAATTAAAACAAGATAGGAAAAAAGTCTAAGTCTTTTAAAATGTAAATTAAGTAATTTAGACATATTAAAAGCAGTAGCTTTTAATATAAGTAGCTTTTGATGTAGATATCAAATCTAAGTTTTAGAAAAATAACTCTGGGCCGGGCGCCACGGCTCAAGCCTGTAATCCCAGCACTTTGGGAGGCCGAGACGGGTGGATCACGAGGTCAGGAGATCGAGACCATCCTGGCTAACACGGTGAAACCCCGTCTCTACTAAAAAAATACAAAAAACTAGCCGGGCGAGGAGGCGGGCACCTGTAGTCCCAGCTACTCGGGAGGCTGAGGCAGGAGCATGGCGTAAACCCAGGAGGCGGAGCTTGCAGTGAGCTGAGATCGCGCCACTGGACTCCAGCGTGGGTGACAGAGCGAGACTCCATCTCAAAAAAAAAAAAAAAAGAAAAGAAAAATAACTCTGGTAACTAACACTGGCAAATAAAGTAAGGGAGTGGTGATAGGAGGTTGGGCGAAGAGATAATAAACACCTAAATCGAGGCAATAACTTTTTTAAGTCTAAATTAGTTTTAATCTATCTGCTTAAAGCTACTTTTCATTTACTGATTTTGGCAACCCCACCATCCTCCTTGACATGAAATTCAAGAGCACAAATAAAGTGAGATGATTTTCAAACTTGCTAAAGCCAAATAAGCTTAAAACTACTTTTTCTTCTGGAAATAAGTATATATATTTTATTTTCATACAGTCTATTACATTTGTTCACAAAGTAGTGCTCAAACGTAATAACTGGCCAGCTAAATAACATGAAATAAGAACATCTTAACAGTTTATACTGAGAATCTAAGTTCATAAAGATACTTTCTACCTTCCTAGATTTAAGCAAACAAAAATACTATTATAGGTATATAATCTTCATTAAAATTAATCTCTTTAACAGAAGCATAACAAATACCATATTTATTAGATTTTAAAGCATATTATCAAAATGCTGAGAAAACATTTAAGCAAAAAGTCATAATTGTCTATTAAATATTAAAATCAAAAAAGTAGCAGGTCCAACAAATCTCTTCCTCCCTAATTTCCTTAACTTTTCTAACACTGGGAAACTGGCTGATCCAAGATAAGCTACCGGCAGGTGCTCGAGAGAATATAAAGAAAGGAACTGTTCACAAAAAAGCAGAATGACAAGAGTAAATGTACATTGTTCAGGTGACTTTGCATGATCATATCCTCAAAGGGCACTATGAACCTCTAAACTGCTCCTCAAAGTCAACATGTTCGAAACTTACAATTCTCTGTCTTCAGACTTCAGAGTTTGACAGTCAACTGCATCTGCCTACTTTCACACATATTGCAGACCTTGGTGTTCTCTTCTATTGCTCTTCCCCTCACACTGCAAATTTGTTACCTAAAATCATGCATTCTCAGTTTGTCCCCTGTATCTTTCCAATCACTGCTATTACCAATTACCATAAACTGGCAACTTAAAATGACATAAATGTATTATCTTACAGTCTATCAGAAGTCTGAAATGGGTCTTCTGGTGCTAAAGTCACAGTGTCAGCAAGGCTCCATTCCTTCTGGAGACTCTAGGGAAGAAACCTTGTCTTGCCTTTTCCAACTTCTGGAGGCCACCCACATTCCTGGGCTCATCATGGCCTACTCTGATCTCTGCTTCTGTCATCACGTCTCTGTCTCTGACTGTGACCCTCCTGCCAGGACTCTTATGATTACATCAGTCTCAACTAGATAAACTGGGACAAACTCCATCTCAAGATCCTCAAATAAATCACATCTGCAAAGTCCCATCTGCCGTGTAAGGTAACATATTCACAGGTTCTGAGGATAAGGACAGATGTGGACATCTTTGAGGGACTGTTATTCTGACACAGGAGTCCCTCTTTCCATTGCTACAGTTACTGCCTTGATTCAGGTGTTCATCATCTCTTCACCCAGTCTCCTATCTCCACTCCCTTCCTTTCTCTACCAATATGGTACCAGAGCTATTTTCTTAAACTTAGATTTCATATCTGTGTGTCCCAAAAGCTGCAGTGGCTTTCCACTGCTTTCAAAATAAGTCTAAGTTTCTTAGCATGAAAAAGGACTTTCATAATTAGTCTTCATCATGCCTTTCCACCATTATCTCCAAACTTTTCCCTAAGCTCTACCACTCAATAATGCAAGTATTTCTCAAAAGGAAACAAGTACATTCTTATTTAGTGGCTTTATCCAAGCAGTTGTTTAGAACAGTGGTCAGTAAACATTTTCTGTAAAGGGTCACAGAGTAAATATTCTAGTTTTTGTGGACCATAGGTCTGTCTCGACAAGCAGCCATACGCCAATATGTAAATGGGCGTGGCTATCTTCCAATAAAACTTTACAGAAACAGGCTGCAGGTCAGACTTGGCCCATGGGCAGTAGTGTGCCAACCCCTAATAAAATGTTCTGCTTTCACTTCTCTTAGAAATTCCTTCTCATTCTCGAAGGCATAGCAAAAAGGATAGTTTCCTTAGGAGGCCTCCATTTAATTCCCCTCCCAGATTTAATCCTTTTCTTTATTATATTCCCATTGTATTTCAGTATCTTGTACATCTATGTAAGCATCTATATATCTGGAGACAGATATTTAGTATCTCTGGTAACGAAATGTAAGTTACAAAAGGAGTTCATTCATCTTTACACCTTCAGCTCTTAATACAGTGATATGCATAGGATACGCACTCAATAAATAACATGCATGTTTTTTCAATATGCTCAAAAAGAAATTCGACCCACAGCTGTTGGGAAAACGGACACTCTAATCCGCAAATTTCTTTGTAGACTGTCAGATAAGTTCTCTGTCACTACTACTCCACTCTGCCACTGTAGCACAAAAGCAGCTATGGACAACACAAAATTTCACAAGAACAGACAGTGGGTGAGACCTGGTCTGTAGGCTGTAGTGTGCCAACTCCTCCACTAAGGTAGTATATCTCAACTGCATGCTAACCTTATATACAATAATGAGTGTCATAATATGTGACCCATTCTCAATGTACACCTTAGTTCTCTGAACATAGTGCTGTTTTTCCCAGCTGTTGTAACACAAATTAAGAAAATGCAGGCCAAAATATTTGTTTACATTTTACCTGAATAATTTCAGAATTAAATTTTGATTCCAAATGCGCTGCTCTTTCTGCTTCAATGTTTTCTTCTAATTTCCTCACTCTAAGAGTAGTTGCCTGAAAACAAAAGTTTAAATTCATGAACATTGGTATTTAAAGAAGATATGGATCACTACAGTCCAGAATGATAATTAACACTTTAGATGAGTAGACCTGCAGCCTCATTTCTTTTCCTTTGCAAGAACGCAATGTAAAATTCACACTCAAGAAGAATGCGCCAGAGCTTGCTTTTTTTTCTTTACACTTTATTGAGGTATAACTTATATATAATAACCTACACGTAGTGAAAATATACTTTTTGATAAATTTTTATGCACACACACACCAACACGTACACACTCATTAAATCACTGCCACAATCAATATAGGAAACATTTCCATCACTCTTAAAAGATACCTTATGTCTCTTGGTAATGCCTTCCTCCAGCCCTCACCACCCCACCACATACCCCAGTAATCACGAATCTGCTTTTTGTCACTATAGAGCAGTTTGTATTTTCTGGAGTTGTATATAAACTGAATCATATATTATGCTTTCTATTGCCGGGCTTCTTTCCCCTTACATAATTATTTTGACACCTATCCATGTGCTTGCATGCATCAACAGTTCATTCATTTTCATTGTTAAACATTGTTCCATTTTGTTACTAGACCACAACTGGTTTATCTGTTCACCTACTGATGGACATTTGACTTGTTTCCAGTTTAGGCAATTACAAGTAAAACTACTATGAGCATTTGCGAGCAAGACTTTGTAAAGACATACACTTTCATTTCTCTGGGGTAAACAATGAAGAATGGAATGAATGGGTCAAATAATAGGTGCATATTGAATTTTTTTTTTCTCTTCTTTTTTTTGAGACGAGTCTCGCTCTGTCACTCCAGGCTGGAGTGTAGTGGCATGGGGCCATCTAGGCTCACTGCAAGCTCTGCCTCCCAGGTTCACACCATTCTCCTTCCTCAGCCTGCTGAGTAGCTGGGACTACAGGCACCCGCCACCACGCCCGGCTAATCTTCTGTATTTTTAGTAGAGATGGGATTTCACCGTGTTAGCCAGGATGGTCTCAATCTCCTGACCTCATGATCCACCCGCCTCGGCCTCCCAAAGTGCTGGGATTACAGGCATGAGCCACCGCACCCAGCCATATTGAATATTTTAAGAAACTACCACACTGTTTTCCAAAGTGACGGTGCCAACCTACATTCCTAACAGCAATATATGAAATTTTCCTTTGTTCCACATCCTCACCAACACTTGGCATGATCATTTTTTGTTTTTGGTTTCTTGAGGTTTTACGGACAATCAAATAGGCATGTAGTAGTTACCTCATTTTAGTTTTACTTTGCATTTCCCCAGTGACTAATGACACTGAGCATCTTTTCATGTACCTATTTGCCAACTGTGTATCTTCTTTGATGAAGTATATGTTCAAATATTTTCACCATTTTTTAATTGGGCTGTTTATTTTCATATTACTGAGCTTTAAAAGTTCATTATACAATCTGAAAACGTGTCCTTTGTTAGATATATGATTTTCAAATATTTTCTCCCAGTCTACGTCCTGTCTTTTCATTCTCTTAACAGTATCACTTGCAAAGCAAAAGTTTCCATATGATGAAGTCTAATTTATCAGTTTTTCAGACAAGAGTCAGTTTCTGGCCAGAGCAGAAGTCAAGATCTTTATTTTTGAACACAATTTCTGTTGAGAAAATGCAACCCTGGGAAGTAGCGGATTACTAGTCCCAAAGAGAGAATTGGTCATGACCAAGAATCTATTGGGGTCAGAAAAATAAAACTACGGGAACACCCAGCATGTCTCAAGATAACGGTAGCAAAGAAAAGTCATGCCTAGAGTCCTGTCTGTCAATGGGGTAGTTCAATGGGGACAGAGAAAGGCATTACTAATTTGCTTTCCCTTCCTAATGAAATGTGGGAAAAAAATAAATTAGTATTTATTATATTAACAAAACCATTTAGCCTAAGCCAAGTTTTTTTAAATGTTCAACTTGATTAATCTGATTTTCCTTCTCTCTCACCATTTCTTTTTGTTTACAGACAAAGATGGTATGGATAACAATGAAAAGAAGTATAAATAAAAACTGAATAATCCACAAACTAATCAAGCAGTCTATGAATAACTAAGAAATGACTATACCGCTTTCTGGGCAAATAATTCCCATAATGATTATCATCATGCAGAGCATAAACACAAACATCCCTTCTTCTCTAGAGGCCTTTGTAGATGCACCTAGTTCTGACAGTCTTCACAGTCATGGAATAATCCTGCTTTGGGATATAATCACTCTGTGTTTTGCAAACACGACACAAAATATTCTTTTACAATGAACTATTTGCTTTATTTAGATTCTACAACCTATTAAAAATATTTCTTAATGAGCCATTATACTAGAAAATAGTTTTTGTTTTTTTTTTTTTACAGAAAGCAATAAATCCAACTATGATCCTTTTGGGTCTCAAGATAATTTAAATCCAAAGGATAAAATTGAGTAAAATCTGACATTTATAACTTACACTACTCGAGTATTTAAAAATAACAGGCATTCTACTGAAAGATGAAACTAGTAAATATTCACAGTTTTATCTGAAGACTCAAAACACCCTGAAAACCAGTAAATGAGGACATTTGGATAGCTGATGTAACTAAGGAATTATTATTACTTTTTTAGGTGTGATAATGATTAGTATTTTTTTAAACCCCTATCTTTGGGCCAGGCACAGTGGCCCCCATCACTTTGGGAAGCTGAGGACTGCTTGGGGCCAAGAGTTTGAGACCAGCCTGGGCAACAGAGAAAGACCCCATGTCTACAAAAAAAATTAACTAAATAAATTCTTTTAATTAATAAATAAAAGAAACCCTTATCTTTTAAAAAATACATACTAAAGTGTTCAGGGATGAAACTATATAATGTCTAGACATGGTTTAAAATAATCAACCCGGGAGTTAGGGGTGGGGGTTGGTGTTCATAAAATAAGATTGGTCATAAGCTGATAACTGTTGAAGCTAAATGATAGGCACATGGGGGTTCATTGTAATATTCTTTCTACTTTCATGTATGTGTGAAATTTTCCATATTGAGAAACATTTTTTAAACAACAAAAGTAAAATTATTAAGGTTAAGGGGGAAGTATGGCAATGGTATCATTATTCACCCAATTAACAAAATTAGGCCAGGCACAGTGGCTCACACTTGTAATCCCTGCACTTCGGAAGGCCAACTCGGGCAGATCACTTGAGCCCAGGAGCCCCAGGCCAGCCTGGGCAACATGATGAAGCCCCAACTCTACAAAAAAAAAATACAAAAACTAGCCAGGTGCGCACCTGTAGTCCCACCTACTTGGGAGGCTGAGGTGGGAGGATCTCTTGAGCCCAGGAAGTCAAGGCTACAGTGAGCTGTCATCGTGCCACTGCACTCCAACCTAGGCAACAGGAACGAGACCCTGTCTAAAAATTTATAAGTATATATTTTGACAATGACAACAAAACAACATTAGAACGAATTATTTCATGACTAAACAGAAAAAGTAAATGGGAAGGGGGAGTTTAACTCAATCTATTCCTATCTATATTGCTGACATGATAACGCAAATAAAATATTCCCCGCATAGTCACTTTTCTCCCACCCTTCTCAAAAAATGTTTCCACAGAATACCAGTCCCACAGGATGTTGTTAGCTATTATATAAAAAAGCAATTTCATCATCAGAAGCATGTGAGAAACACAAGATTAAAACCAAACAATTTTCCTTACTAAAGACTTCTCAAAACGTTAACATGACAATCTTGAAAAAAAAGAATAAAGATGGAAGACATATGTCATAAATGCAAATCTCACTACAAAGCTACAGTGATCAGTCGAGCATGGTGGCTCATGCCTATAATCCCAGTGCTTTGGGAGGCCGAGGCCGGCAGACAGTTTGAGCCCAGGAGTTCAAGACCAGCCTAGGCAACATGGTGAAACCCTATCTCTATCATAACAAAAAGAAAAAACAAAAATTAGCCAAGTGTGGTGTTGGCCACCTACAGTCCCAGCTACAAGGGAGGCTAAAGGTGAGAGAATGGCTTGAGCCTGGGAGGCAAAGGTTGCAGTAAGCAAAGATTGAGCCACTGTACTTCAACCTGAGTAACAGAGCCAGACTGTCTCAAAAAAAAAAAAAAGCTACAATAATCAAAACAATGTGGTACCAGCAAAAGGATAGACATATAGATTCATATAGATCCACTGAAAGGAACTGACAGTCCAGAAATAAACTCATGATTGGGTGGTCAATTTATTTTTGACAATGGTGCCATGACCACTCAATGGAAAAGATTCTTTTCATTAAATAATGTTGAGACAATTAGATATACATAGGCAAAAGAATAAATTTGGATCCCATACCTCATATCATATACAAAAATAAATTCTAAATGGATCAATGACCTAAACATATGAGCTAAAAACCATAAAACTCTTAAAAGAAAACATAGGGGTAAATCTTCATAGTCTAGGCAACATAGTGAAACCTTGTCTCTACAAAAAAATAAACAAAATTAGCCGGGTGTAGTGAGGGGCACTTATGGTCCCAGCTACTTGGGAGGCTAAAGAGGAAAGGAAGGCTTGGGTCCAGGAGGTTGAGACTTCAGTGAGCTGAGATCATGCCACTGCACTCCAGCCTGGGCAACAAAGCAAGACCCTGTCTCAAAAAAAACCCAAAAACCTTCATGACCTTAGATTTGGCAATGGATTCTTAGATAGCAAAAGCACAAGCACGCATAAACAAACAAACAAACAAACAAACAAATAAATAAAATTAAAAACTTATCACAACACTATTCACAATAGCAAAGATATGGAATCAACTTATGTGTCAATCAACAAATGAATTAGGAAAGTGGGTTATATATACACACAATGGAATACTAGTTGGCCATGAAAAAAAGAATGAAATCCTGTCATATGTAGCAATATGAATGGAACTAGAGGTCATTATGTTAAGTAAAATAAGCCAGGTACAGAAAGACAAATACCACATGTTCTCACTCATATGTGAGAGTTAAAAAAGTTAATCTCGGCTGGGCATGGTAGCTCATGCCTGTAATCCTAGCACTTTGGAAGGTTGAGGTGAGAGGATTGCTTGAGCTCAGGAGTTCAAGACCAGTCTGAGCAAAATCTCTATAAAAAAGTGAGACCCCATCTCTATTAAAAAAAAAAAAAAAAGTATAGGCCAGGTGCGGTGGCTCACGCCTGTAATCCCAGCACTTTGGGAGGCCAAGTCAGGTGGATCACCTGAGGTCAGGAGTTCAAGACCAGGATGGCCAATATGGTGAAACCCCGTCTCTACTAAAAATACAAAAATTAGCTGGGCGCCGTGGCGGGCACCTGTAATCCCAGCTACTCAGGAGGCTGAGGCAGGAGAATCACTTGAACCTGGGAGGCAGAAGTCGCAGTGAGTGGAGATTGTGCCACTGCACTCCAGCCTGGGTGACAGAGTGAGACTTCGTCTCAAAAATATATATATACATATATATATATAAAATTTTAAAAGTTAATCTCAAGGAGGTAGAGAGTAGAATGATAGGATAGTTATCAGAGGCTGGAAAGGGTGTCGGGGTGTGGGTGGCAGGGCAGCGAGATTGACTAATGGGTACAAACATACAATTAGACAGAAGGAATAAATTCTAATGTTCGATAGCAGAGTAGGGTGACTATAGTTAACAACAATGTATTGTATACTTCAAAATAGCTGGAAGAGAGATCTTGAAATATTTCCAACACATAGAAATAATCAATGTTCAAGATGATGGACAGCCTAACTATTGACTTGATAATTTCATTCTATGCACATAACAAAATATCACATGAACCCCATAAATATGTATAAATTTTATGTAACAATATAAAATTAAAACTAAAAGACAAAAAACTTACGTGTATCGAAGAACTTTATTAGGAAAATGAAAAGATAACCTAAAGAATGGGAAAAAATACTTACAAATCATATATCTGAGCACGGTCTAGTATACAGAATAAAAAAAGAACTCATACGATAAAAAGACAACTCAAAATATGAGTACAGGACTTAGATGTTTGTCTAAAAAAGATATGTAAATGACCAATAACTACATGAAATGATGCTCAACACTATTAGTCATTGGGGAAATGAAAATTAAAAACACGAAGAGATACCTTCACACCCACTAGATAGCTATAATTTAAATAACAGAAAATATTGGAAAAATATTGGAAAAACTGGAAACCTCATATATTACTCATACAAATGTAAAATGGTTTGGCTGCTGTGGAAAACAGCTTGGCAGCTGCTCAAAAAAATTAAACATAGAGTTACCATATGACCCAGCAATTCCAGTCCCATATATTTACCCAAGAGAAATGAAAACAGGTTCAAAAAATTATGCACAAAAGTTTATAGCAGCATTTTTCAGAATAGCCAAAGGTGGAATGCACCCAAATGTCCATCAACCGATGAATGAACAAACAAGATGTTGTGAATCCATACAATGGAATATTATCCAGCAAGAAAATGGAATGAAGTACCAATAAATGTGATACCATGGATTAACCTTGAAGACATATATAAAAGAGTAAAAGAAGTCAAATACAAAAGACCACATCCTGTATGATTTCATTTATAAGAACAGTCCAAAAGAAGCAAATCCAGAGACAAAAAGTATATTAAGTGGTTGCAGGAGGATAGGGGAGAAGGAGAGACGGAAAGGGCAGTAACTGCTAATGAATATGAAGTTTCTTAGTGGGGTGATGAAAATGCTCTGGAATTAGATAGTGGTAATAGTTGCACAGTGTAGTGAATATATTAAAAGTATTGAATTGTATACTTTTAAAGGGTGAGTTTTATGATATGTGAACTGTATCTTAATTTAAAAATAAAGAATCCCTGACTGGAATGTCCAGAAGGGACAGCTACCCAACTTAAGCTTCTCATTCTCATTGTGGAAAAAAAGTTATTTCTAAATGCTGAGAATGTTCTAAATCCTTAGAACAAGGGTCCCCCAGAGGTTGTAGGTATAAAGCATGACGCATACTGTAGCAGAGAAATTCTTATGTTTAGCCCACACCAGAATGAGCATCATCCTAGGGGGGCCCAATGCTAATTTTTTCTTTAAAAAAACTTACACTCCACAGGATAAAGTTCTTGCCCTTAAAGAACTGAAGTCAGTTTTCTCAGTACCCAGTATACTCATTTTAGTTTCTGTAAGTCAGAAAAAACTCCAGCCTGTCACAAGGAAATAGCCCATAGGATTGAGAATAAATGATTTTAAAAGCTAGTAAAGGAACAAAACTCACAAACCACCACTAAAGAACTTACTCATGTAACCAAACACCACCTGTTTCCCAAAAACCTATGGAAATAAAATTTTTTTATAAAGCAAGTAAAGGACACAGAGAGAAAAGAAACCAGGATAACAATGTTAAAATATTTTCTCAGATTCCAAAAAGCATATATGTTTCTCTATCAAAATGATAGTCATATATTTTGTTAAAATGCAGAATATTCAGTGATTCTGTAATGAATCAACAATTCAAGTTTTCACTTCTTGTATATATATTAATTAGTTAATTAATGATCTGGTTTTCACTCCAAAAATCAAGAAGATGTTCTGTTTTTCCCGCTTAGAACAAAACACAGGGGGGTGAAATAATCAACGGGAGATAACGTAGTTATTTTCACAACTTCTCACTTTAAATGAAATATCAGAAAATTATAAGATGCTTATTATTACTGTAACTATCAATTACTCAGTAAGGACAGCAAAAAATCTTCAAATCTTTAAACAAACTCTTTCCAAGAGGGGTTTGTTGATAGACATAATTAAATTTAAGCTTCTTAATAATTTTTTTTAATCTTCTAGTCCAATGAATTAATTCTCAAATCCAGCAGAGGGTGCTAGAGGAACATCAACATGCTGCTCAAAATAATTTTTTCCAATACCACCTAAGAGAACTAGTGTAACATTCATAAACTGTTTCACAGGCATTCAATCCTAATGTAATCAACAAAGAAAGGGCAGAAAGTAGAATAAAATTCTGGTTAAAATGCATATATATATATGTATATATATTTATACTACAGGTTAATTTAACTATATACATGTTTGCCTATAACACAAGTATTACACTGTACTATGTACTGTACACTATGAACAACAGTCCTGTTTTTTGTTGTTTTTTTTTTTTTTTGAGACACAGTCTCACTCTGTCACCCAGGCTGGAGTGCAGTGGTGCAATCTCGGCTCACTGCAACCTCCGCCTTCTGGTTTCAAGAGATTCTCCTGCCTCAGCCTCCTGAGTAGCTGGGACTACAAGCACACACACCACCATGCCCAGCTACTTTTTGTATTTTTGGTAGAGATAGGGTTTCACCATGTTGGCCAGGCTGATCTCAAACTCTTGACCTCAAGTGATCCGCCCACTGTGGCCTCCCAAAGTGCTGGGATTACAGGCGTGAGCCACCACGCCTCACCAAACAACAGTTCTGTACGTAACACAAAATTATCACATATTTTGTCATTTATAAGCTGATTGCCATGTCCTTTCCTACAGCTATGTACTGCCAAGAGATTTTTATTTTAGTAAATACTAGGCGTTAATCAACCTCTTTTTGGTGTAATCTATCTCTCACTAAATCATATTAAGCCCAATTAGATCATCTAGTACACTTAAGAAAAGTGAGTTCTCAGTGTTTGAAGAGGGCAATATAGAGAAGAATGTCTCCTATCCAACTGTTTGATACATGTTACTTTATTATAAACCAGGCATGAGCTGAAGACTCCAATTCAGCAGCAGAATTAACCAAACATACCCAGCTGTTCTCCACATCACATTTGGTTCTATGGCTTCCATGGGCCTCTTCCAAAAGTTTCACAAGTTATGAAAACATATATGTACAATAAATCTGCTGAAAGACTGAGTAAACAAAACAGTTTCTACTACATTCTTTTAACCCCAAATACATCCAGCTTAGAGGATTTGATGAACTTAAAATAATCAGTCAAGCAGAAAAACTTAGATATGAAATTTAGTCCACTAAAACAGACATCAAGAAAAAAGGGATGAATTATCACGAGTACACACTAGTTAATGATTTCCTCAGGAGTGTGTTATATATTACAGTTTCCTAATTAGCTGCACAAAGTTTGCCCCAAACATATCAATAACTTGTGTAAATAGAACATGATTATTTTTCCACATCTTATCACCTAGTAATTCCCATTAATAGATGTTTTCATAAGTAATAAATACAGTAATAATCCACATACAAAAAGATGATTCCAAGGGACTGAATCATCATAGACTGATTACTTCTATAATGTTTATTTTAATGCTAAGTATATTTTATTTTGTTACATTTTAATAGCTGTTAATATTTTATTACATGCATGTTAATATTTAACTATAACACTTACTCTTTACCTGGGCAGGGAAGGGGGGTATACTTGTTAATACTATCTTTTGAACCCTTAAACAGAAAGTCTCAAAGGATTTTTATTACCAAAAAAGATGCCTCAAAGGGTCACAGTCTCCAAGTATTTGATAAACATTTGTAAAACAGGCATTACAATATCATATCACTTAATCACTAGAGTCATACAATGAAGGGTCATAATCAAGAACTGTCTATAGGCCCTTTACTATTTATCATCTTTGTTGTAATCTAACATCTTATGAAGCAGTAATATTATTCAATTAGTCTGACCTTCAATGTTGGCTTTTATATGTAAATGTAAGCATTTATATTTCTAATGTCACTTCTACATGAGAGAGTGTATTTACATCAATGTCACTGAGGAGATTATGCCTAGAGTTAAATATTAATATGCTACAGTTTTCAAAGAGGTCTCGCGTATTTTCTCATTTGACTTTTACAATAACATGATAAACTCTACAAAAGAGGCCTCGTATGATACATAATATTTTAAATCTTAATAAGGCATTCTAATTTGAAGGCGGTGTTTGTTTTAAGTAGCTCTCCTACTTTCCATGTGGCCAGCACAGTACATTAGAAAAACAACTCAGAGGCAAAATTAATGCTGCTTTGTGACTCAGAACATGGGAACTACAATGTAAAAGAGAACAGGAAGGAAGTCCAATTGGTCTTGGAAGTGAATTGGTCAGGCTCCTATCTACTTAATTCTACCCTCACAGAAGTCCAAAGATTTTACATTTATATTCAATCCCATTAAACAAATGCGACTGCATAAAAACACTTAAAAGATTATTAAAAACAAATGAATAGGTTTTCATGATGATCTCATTGATACTTATTTTACTATAGAGGTCAACTAAAAAGCAGAATGGAACATTTATAGAGAAATTACTATATGCCAGATGCCATACTAGGTCTTTGGCCCAAAGGCCAAAATGGGTCCTGACACATCTATAAGCATTTCCGTTATAAGTAAGCAAAAGACCTGTGTTGTAGACAAAAATTGATTTGTCATTAAAGGATATTCCTTCTACTTACTTCTCTGAACTACAATTCATCTGTAACTGTTTTATTAATGGCTAAAACACACTTGTTTTCCAGAATCCCCTAGATTACTTTACATAAACAGGCTTATATAAAGCACAGAACACAGAAAGATTCAGGGCTCTCTGTGCCAGTCATCTTGATCGTGGTTAACTATGCAGTTCTGATGGCAGAAAATTCAAAGTTAAAGTCACTGAGGATGGTAACAGAGTCTTAACGGTTTCAGAAGGGATATATGGGGGCAATAGGCTGACAACAGAAATAAACTGGAGAACCCCATAATTTTTTTATTCAGCAAGAAATGAAGTATACCACTCATATTATAAAAGAGTTTAATGAAGAAAAAATTTTATTACTTTTAGGTATAATCAAAAAACCCACAGATAATAAAAATAAATATCAGGAACAGAATTTGTGTTTGCAAATTCTGAGTAACATGATAATAAACTAATTTACCATCTTTAAAAATTATCTCTACCTTTTAGGGCAACAAAAACTTTAGTATTTACCAGATTTTTAACTGAAGTTCCAATCTTAAATTTTATTATGAACATAAAATGCTGCACTTAAATGTGCAATACCTATGACTGCATAACACAGGTGATTTCATCATTTCCCTATTTTATAGTCAGTAATCTACGCAAATGGACCTTTGAAAATGATTCCTACAAACACATGATGGCTTTAAAAAGATAAATCATACAAGGTGGTTTTTATCAACAATTACGAAAGGTAAAATACAATTTTCTTTTCCTTTTTCACTTGAAGGTAGTACACATTTAGAGAAAGATGCTACTTCTGCCCTTTTTTATGTTACTGTAATATAGAATATGACTGACAGAAGCAATTCAGAATTTATTTGCAAAGACTGTTCTCTCTCTACCATAATCTTCAGAAGATTCTTCAGTTCCCTCAGAATTAGGTTTGCATCTTCTCTTTTCTCTTTTCTTATTGAGTTAAGCTTATTTCCCATGATAATAAACTCCCCTAGTTGTAAAGAGGTTTATAAAAGCCATGGATATTTCTTTTTCCAGTTCACTTTTCCCTTGATTCTATGGTATCCAGTACTGCATTTATAAAATTGGATTGGGAGTTTGCTTTTTTTTAATCTAAGAAAGCATTGATCCATGTTAAGATGATTAAGACACAGTGATATAAACCTTGTAAGATTTTTAAATTATTTTATATATATGTTTCATACATACAAAAACTTCTTTGGCTCAGGCACATAAAAATATCACCTTTCAAGAAATGCAAATATTAAAAAGCTTCACTAGAATTAAAAACATTCATTAGGCTAAATGTCTATTTTATTAGTTGCTTTAGTTTGATATTGCTGATATTAAATAATGTACTTTATTAAATTAAAATTTTAACAAATTTCCTCTTTATTGTTATTATCCCATCTTAGCTTAATTCTTTTAAAAATACCACTGACAATTACTTAAGTACTTAGTATACTGGTAGTGACTGTCTCCGTAATTGAGTGTAAAACTAACACAAAATGCTCTCCAGAAATGTAACTTCTTGTTCATTATGTCACTATGTGGTCAAACAGCCAATATAAAATATACTAACTAATATACAACGTATAATGTATAATATAAAGCAAAGTTTTTAAAAAGAATCTAAATATGAGAAATCATAGGTAAGTTAGAAGACTAAATCTCTCCACTTGTAAAATTCTTATAAATAGAAGAAAAATAAAGACTATCTAGACTACCTTCAAAGTTTCAAGTTCTCCAAAAGCAGAGACCTGGTATTATCAAAAGTATTTACACAGCAGTGAATAAAAAAAAATAGATAAAAATAAAACTTGTCTAAAACAATATTATACCTATAACATCAACCAATAAAAACAGATATTGAGGAAATTAAGTATTTTACAGAAAAAAAGTCAATACTGGGTTGTGCACAACCACACCTTAAAGTTTAGGTATTAGATATTTTCTATTTTGTGTGTGTTTTATTGTTTTTTGTTTTGTTTTCTTTTTGAGATAGAGTCTTGCTCTGTCACCCAGGCTGGAGTGCAGAGGCACAATCTCGGCTCAGAGAAGCCTCCACCTGCCAGGTTCAAGCGATTTTCCTGCCTCAGACTCCAGAGCAGCTGGGATTACAGGCGAGTGCCACCACACCTGGCTAATTTTTGTATTTTTAATAGAGATGGGGTTTCACCATGTTGGCCAGGCTGGTCTCAAACTCCTGACCTCAAATGATAAACCCACCTCAGCCTCCCAAAGTGCTGGGATTGCATGCATAAGCCACCACGCCCAGCCGATATTTTCTTAAGTGAGTCAAAATTGCCTTACCAAGAACCCTACCAACAAAAAAGTCGTTATTTCATAGTACAGCCTCACAACTATAACACAATAAATAAAATGTTTTTAGTGATGATAGAATTTTCTAGCATCCTTAAGTGACTTCTAAGTGATCTTTTAAATTCTAATATTCAGAACATTAACTCTATCCTAATTTTTGTTTGTTTGTTTTTGAGGCAGGGTCTCACTTTCTTGCCCAGGCTAGAGTACAGTAGCACGATCACAGCTCACTGCAGCCTCAACTTCCCCAGGTTCAAGTAATCCTCCCACCTCAGCCCCCCAAGGAGCTGGGACTACAGGCACACTCCACCACGTTTGGCTAAGTTTCCTATTTTTTGTAGGGATGATGTTTCACCATGTTGCCCAGGCTGGTCTTGAACTCCTGGTCTCAAGTGATCTGCCCACCTTTGTCTCCCAAAGTGCTGGGATTACAGGCATGAGTCACAGCTCCTGCCCCCTCATCCTTTTTTAGTAAGCCATCTGCAAACCACAGTATTAAAAATGATATAAAATATAATGAAATCCTGAATTTACTGGCCTAAAAAGATGGTCAGCACAAGAAAAAAATAAGTTAAAATATTATTTCAAATATAATTTCATATTTTTATTCCTTCTGTAATCTTGTAAAAAATAAACCATGTGTGGTTAGAGTATGAGGAATTTTATCTTTGCCAAGTGCATATTTGGCATTTCTGTTGTTAAGTCCATCTACATACTCCACATCCAGTTTCCTCCATTGTTAGCATCTTATATATATACAGTGCAAATAATCCATTTTTTAAAAGGACAAGGGTCTAACTAGCTATTTCTCCAAAGAAGATACATCAATGGCTAATAAGCACAAAAAATGATATTCAACATCATCAATCATCCGAGAAATGCAAATCAAAACCACAATGAGGTACCATTTCACACCTACTACAGTGGTTATAATTTAAAAGAATGACAATAACAGCTGTTGATGAGGATCTAGAGAAACTAGAACCCTTATACTGCTGGTGAGAATGTAAAATGGTGCTGCCACTGTACAAAACAACCTGACAGTTCCTCAAAATGTTAACCATATAGTTACCATGTGACCCAGCAATTCCTCTCCTAGATATATAATAAAGACAACTGAAAACATATCCACACAAAAACCTGTACATGAATGTTCATGGTGGCATTATTCATTATGGCTGAAAAAGTGGAAACAACATTGTGATGGTTAATACTGA
The DNA here is from genome assembly GCF_000951035.1 of Colobus angolensis palliatus. Lineage (NCBI taxonomy): Eukaryota > Metazoa > Chordata > Mammalia > Primates > Cercopithecidae > Colobus > Colobus angolensis. The sequence goes on from NW_012122487.1 coordinate 7,317,683, forward strand.
GTGTCAACTTGATTGGAGTGAAGGATGTAAAGTAATGCTCCTAGGTGTGTCTGTGAAGGTGTTGCCAAAGGAAATTAACATTTGAGTCAGTGGAGTGGGAGAGGCAGACCCACCCTCAGTCTGGGTGGGCACCATCTAATCAGCTAATATATTATACAACAGCATGGCTAGAATAAAGCAGGCCGAAGAAAGTGGAACAAGGAGACTTGCTGAGTGTTCCAGCCTTCATCTTTCTCCGTGCTGGATGCTTCCTGCCCTGGAACATCAGACTCCAAGTTATTCAATTTTTAGACTCTTGGACGTACACCATGATTTACATATATACAGTACAAATAATCCATTTTTAAAAAGGACAAGGGTCTAAATAGCTATTTCTCCAAAGAAGATCTATGAATGGCTAATAAGCACATAAAATGATAAAAAGGGGCTCTCAGGCCTTCAACCACAGACTGAAGGCTGCACTGCTGGCTTACCTACTTTTGAGATTTTGAGACTTGGACTGACTTCCTTGCTCCTCAACATGCAGACGGCCTATTGTGGGACTTCACCTTGTGATCATGTAAGTCGCTTCTCCTAACAAACTCCCCTTCACATATACATATACATATATACTATTAGTTCTGTCCCTTCAGAGAACCCTGACAAATACAAACACAAATGTCCATCAACTGATGGACAGAGACACAAAATATATATTACATGTTACACAACAGAATATCATTCAGGCATAAAAAAGAATGAAGCACTAATACATGCTGCAACATGGATAAACCTTGAAAACATTATGCTAAGTGAAAGAAGTCAGTCACAAAAGACCATATATTATAGTTCCACTTGTAAGGAATGTCTAGAATAGGCAAATCTATAAAGACAGAAAGTAGTGGTTGCTTAGGGCTGAGAAGAAAGGGGAATAGGAAAGTGATGGCTAATGAGTAGAGTTTCTTATTGGGTGATGAAAATGTTCCAAAATTGATTATGGTGATGGTTGCACAATGCTGTGAATACACTGAAAACCACAGAATTGTACACTTTAAATGGACAAATTTATAATTTGCAAATTACATCTCAATAAAGTTTTTTTTTCACTCATCGCTGTAAGAAGTTAGAGCTCAAGGCATCCACCCTTACCCCAAGTAGCCAAACAAATACCCTACCCTAGTCCTCACACAAAGGTTTATTACCTGAAGAACATAAATCTGAACCAGAAGCTGAACAAAGAAATACACATGAAGAGAGAGGAAGAGGGGTGCGCCAGACCGAAACCAGGGGTATATCTGCATACTAAACAGCATGATAACCAGATTCTTCCTCCATTTCCTTCTTCCATTTTATAACCATCAAACCTGAAACTAGCAGATGTCTCTTTGTAGAAATAAAAGAAATACCATCTCCTCTTTAATGTCTAAAAGGAATGTCAAATTTAACATATCTAAAACCAAACTCCTGACCTCTCCCAAACTTACTCCACTTGTATTATTGACGAGTTCAGTAAATGGAAATGCCATTCTCTTGTCTGCTCAAGCCAAAACCTTTGGCATTATCCTTTACTCCCTCTTTTTCTCTCATAATTCAGGTCCAATTAATCAGCAATTTCTGTGAGTTCTATCTTGCAAAAATATATCCAAATTAGACCATCTCTACTACATCATCTACTACAAGGTAGTAGTGGAGGAGATGTTCAAATTTGGATATATTTTTGCAAGACAGACCCTCCTCTACTACTACCTTGTCTAAAACACTATAATCTGTCAACTAGATTATTTTAATAATCTCCAAAACTGTCTTTTATAATCTATTATCCAAAGAGTGTCCAGAATAATGCTTTTAAAACATAAATGAGAAAAGGCATACCACTCCTCTGCTCGAAAGTTTCCAAAAGCTTTCTCAGACAAAAACCAGAGTTCTTACAATGAACTACAAAAGACCTTCCAAATTCTGCACGATCTGTCTACCATTCTATACATCCTACTAGTCTCTCTCTTGCTCATTCTATTCCAATCACAAAGGCCTACTTGCTGTTCCTCAAATATTAAAAGTATACTTGCAACCCATGGTCTTGCACTTTCTATTCCTTCTACCTAGAATGCTGTTCCTTGGGATATCCATACAGCTCAATCCCTTCCTTCCTTCAGGTCTCAGCTCAAATGCCACCTTATCAAGTTAGCCTTCCATGACTAACAATACAAACAGGTAACCATCCTACCCTATAACTCATTAACTCCCCTGGACGGCTTTATTATTCTTTACAGAATTATCACCAACTAACACACTACACATTGTTCTATTTAATACACGATTCCTCTTGACTGGAATGTCAGCTTCGAGAAGGAAGATGCTTTCGGCTGGGTGCAGTGGCTCACGTCTGTAATCCCACCACTTTGGGGACCAAGGCAGGCTCATCACTAGAGGCCAGGAGTTCAAGACCAGCCTGGGCAACATGGCAAAACCCCATCCCTACTAAAAATACAAAAAATTAGCCAGGCGTGGTGGCACACGCCTGTAATTCCACCTACTCAGGAGGCTAAAGCAGGAAAATCACTTGAACTGGAGGTCACAGTGAGCCGAGATCGCCACTGCATGCCAGCCTGGGTGACAAAGCGAGACTCTGTCTCAAAAAAAAAAAAAAGAAGAAAGAGGCTTTTCTTTGTTCTCTGCTACACCTCTATGGCCCAGAAATGTGCCCACCACTCCAATAAATATTTACTGAATAAACGAACGCTGCAGTCATAATATAGGAACAGGATAGTACAAAAATGGTAGAGAGAACAAGCTCTTAGAAACTAAAAAGAAAAAAGGAAATATTCAATTAGAAGATTAGAAAGTGAAGTCAAACAAATCTCCCAGGAAACATCAACAACAACAAAAAGACAAAGAGGAAGGAAAAAGTTAAGAAAAGAGTAAAATATCAATTCAGTGGTCTAACACTTGAATAATCAAAGTCTCAGAAACAAAGAACAGAAAAAAAGACTGAGGAGGATATGGTGAAGAAATAACACAAGAGAATTCCTGAACATGAAGGACACTGAGTTTCCTGGCTAAAACGGCCAACGCGTGTCCTGCACACTGAGTAAAAAAGATCCATTCTAAGGAACATTCTTATCTCTGATGTTCTGAAATTTTACAACCAGTGATAACTCTGTAGCACAAATAATTTGATGTGTTCAAAAACATACTACAAGGAAAAAAGAAAAGACATAGATGGAGAACTTGTAGATTGAAAGAGACTAAAAGACATATAGACATGTAGACCTAACTGAGATGCAGAATCAAACTGCAAACATACATAATATTTATGCCATTTATGAGATAATTTAAAATTTGAATAATGTCTGGATATTTGACTATATTCAGTAATTATCATTAAACAATTTATGTGTGATATTGATAATGTAACTTTAAATAAAGGAACCTTTATTTCCGGAAATCATAATTGTTCATAAATTGATCATTGTTGAAGCTGGTCATGGATATTAGGTTCATTATATTATTCTGTCTACTTTTACATACATTTAAAGTTTTCCAAAATGAAAATATATTCTAAAAAAAAGGATCAAGAGCATTTTTGGAGAGGAAGAGAGTGAGAAAAGGGTCACAAACAAAGAATACAAACCAGAATAGCATCAGGCCTTACAGTAACAACAGAAGAAAATAGACGCAAGGCCTTCAAATTCCAAGAGAAAATGACTTTCAACTTAAAAATCTCTATTCAGCCCAATTACATCTACCCTAATACTGTCAACAAAAACAAAAACAGTCAAACTTTGTAAAATATTTGAAGAGATTTATTCTAAGCCAAATATGAGTGACCAATGGCCTGTGATAGCCCCAGGAGATCCTGAGAACATGTGTCATGTATGTGTCAGGCTACAGCTTGGTTTTATATATTTTAGGGAGACATAAGACATCAATCAATACATGTAAAATGTACACTGGCTCAGTCCAGAAAGGCAGGACAACTGGAGGGGGCAGGCGGCGGGGGCCCTCTAGGTCACTGGAATAATATTTCCTCTCCTTACTAATTTAAAAAGATACCTTAATATGTTAAATTGTTATATAATATCTACAATCCTACTCCTGGCTTTTCAATTCAATTTCATTAAAAGTCTGCAACAACAGTTAATTTTAGGTATCAATCTCACTAGATTAAGGAATACCTAAAGCACTGGTAAGGCACTCTTTCCATTACTTGTGAGTGTATCTGTGAGGGGTGTTTCCAGAGAAGATTGGTGTCTGCACCAGTGAACTTAGTAGGGAAGATCTGCCCTCACCATAGGCAAGCACCATCCAACTGGCTGGGGGCCTGGATAGAACAAAAAAGGAGAGAAAATAATTTTCTCTCACTCTCTCTCCCCCTCTATCTTCTCACCGCTTCCTCTCTCTCCTCCTCTCTCTCTCCCTCTTTCCTCACCTCTCTCCCCACTCACTCCCCTGGAGCGCAGACACCTTCCTCCTCCTGCCCTTGGACATCAGACTCAAGGATCTCTGTCCTTGAGGCTCCAGGTCTTATACCAGTGGCACCCAAGGTTCTCAAGCCTTCTGCCTCAGGCTGAAAATTACACCATTGGCTCCCCTGGTTCTGAGTTTTTCAGACTTGAACTCAGCCATGCTACTGGCATCCTAGAGTCTCCAGCTTACAGATGGCCTGTTATGGGTTTTAGCCTCCATAACCGCACAAACCAGTTCCCTTAATAATCTCCTCCTATCTATCTATCTATCTATAGATGCAAAAATCCTCAATAAAATACTGGCAAACGAATCCAGCAGCACATCAAAAAGCTTATCCAGCATGATCAAGTTGGCTTCATCCCTGGGATGCAAGGCTGGCTCAACATACACAAATCAATAAACGTAATCCATCATATAAACAGAACCAAAGACAAAACCACATGATTATCTCAAGAGATGCAGAAAAGGCCTTCGACAAAATTCAATAGCGCTTCATGCTAAAAACTCTCAATAAACTAGGTATGGATGGGACGTATCTCAAAATAATAAGAGCTATTTATGACAAACCCACAACCAATATCATACCGAGTGGGCAGAAACTGGAAGCATTCCCTTTGAAAACTGGCACAAGACAGGGATGCCCTCTCTCACCACTCCTGTTCAACCTAGTGTTGGAAGTTCTGGCCAGGGCAATCAGGCAGGAGAAAGAAATAAAGGGTATTCAATTAGGGAAAAGAGGAAGTCAAATTGTCACTGTTGGCAGATGACATGATTGTATATTTAGAAAACCCCATCGTCTCAGCCCAAAATCTCCTTAAGCTGATAAGCAACTTCAGCAAAGT
>NW_012122487.1:7323370-7323652 GCF_000951035.1 Colobus angolensis palliatus
CCCAAAGTAATCTATAGATGCCATGCTATCCCCATCAAGCTACCACTGGCTTTCTTCATAGGATTGGAAAAAACTACTTTAAATTTCATATGGAACCCAAAAAAGCCCATGTAGCCAAGACAATCCTAAGCAAAAAGAACAAAGCTGTAGGTATCACCCTACCTGACTTGAAACTATACTACAAGGATACAGTAACCAAAACAGCATGGTACTGGTACCAAAACAGAGATACAGACCAATGGACCAGAACAGAGCCCTCAGAAATAATACCACACATCTACA
>NW_012122487.1:7324117-7332423 GCF_000951035.1 Colobus angolensis palliatus
CCAGTTAGAATGGCAATCATTAAAAAGTCAGGAAACAACAGGTGCCGGAGAGGATGTGGAGAAATAGGAACACTTTTACACTGTTGGTGGGACTGTAACCTAGTTCAACTATTGTGGAAGACAGTGTGGTGATTCCTCAAGGATCTAGAACTAGAAATACCATTTCCAGCCATCCCATTACTGGGGATATACCCAAAGGATTATAAATCATGCTACTATAAAGACACATGCACACGTATGTTTATGTGGCACTATTCACAATAGCAAAGACTTGGAACCAATCCAAGTGTCCATCAATGATAGACTGGATTAAGAAAATGTGGCATATATACACCATGGAATACTATGCAGCCATAAAAAAGGATGAGTTCATACCCTTTGTAGGGACACAAATGAAGCTGGAAACCATCACTGTGAGCAAACTATCACAAGGACAGAAAACCAAACACCACATGTTCTCACTCATACGTGGGAATTGAACAATGAGATCACTTGGACACGGGATGGGGAACATCACACACCGGGACCTGACGTGGGATTGGGGAAGGATAGCATTAGAAGATATACCTAATGTAAATGACAAGTTAATGGGTGCAGCACACCAACATGCACATGTATACATATGTAACAAACCTGAACGCTGTGCACACGTACCCTAGAACCTAAAGTGTAATAAAAAAGAATGAATTAATTTTTTAAAAATTGTCATATGTTATTTTCTGCCTAGCCTCCTTATTGAATGTTTTTACTAGCGTTGATAATTTTAAAGCTGATTTTGCTATTCATTTTATTTGCATATCATCTAAAAATACTAGGAATCACACTTCCTTCCTCCCAAAAATTATAATCCTTATTGCTGTTCTTAACAATGTTAGGTGACACAGTGAGTTTAGTAAGTGTTAACTCTAGCACTTTACCATTAAATACTCTTCATAAGTATTCATTTGCCTAATAAAGATTATAAATTATATTTAGGACAAAACTTCTTTATCTGTTTAAATATTTCATTTCCCACAAAGCAAAGAAAAATTTTTAAAAGATGAACTAACAAATCAATTAGATTTCTCTTAAGATTAAAGTTATTTTCAGTATCATTCACTAATAAAAATCCTATTTTTCATCTGTAAATTGATGCTCCTTTCCCAAGTAAAGTCTCTTCTGAAAATCATTCCACATAATCATACATGATTCAAACTACAAAATTAAAATGTAATATTACTTTTATCATTTAGAACCTATGTACACCAAAACTTTTCCTGCCTTGCTTACTCAACCTAACAATGTAAACAATTACTTTCAAACTTCCCAAATATTTCATGAGAGTTAATTGTTCAAAAGTGAACAGATTTTTTTAAACTAGGGCAAAACACAAAATACTCAGATACAAAAGTTTTCAAAGAAGCCAAATATACATTATAAATAGGTACTCCTAAAATTAGTTTTATATATTATCACAGAGTAAAAGTCTCCAACCTTAAATCACGGAATGGGTTTTACGTACGTGTGTGTGTATGTGTGAGTGTGTGTGTGTGTGTGTATGAAAGTTTGTACACATATATATTATAAAAGAATAAGAAAATGTACCTCAAATTCTTTTCTAAGGCGTTCCTCTCGTTGAGTGCTAAATTCAAGTTCACTTGTTTGTTGCCGTAAAAGGTCAGAGCAGTCCATATGTTCTGTTTCTAATTTTTCTACTTTCTTATGCATATTTTGCACAGCAGTATCTTGCTCCTGGAAAATAATTCATTTTTGCATCAATAAAGTTTATAAGCCATCAATGACTAAGAGTCACTCCAATAGAAGACAAGGAGTAACTAAATCTGTGCTTCAACCATAATAATAGGTTAATTTATATAAGCAAAAGAGGCCTAGATATTTTCCATCAGTGTTGCAGAATGTCCATGTGTTTAAAAGCACTACTGAACTTTTACAGTTCAAAAACTCTGATTAATATTACAATGGAAACTCTTATAGCATATGACAAAGTTATATTAGTTTAACTGACCTCTGAAGGTATTTATGTAATGCTGTAGTTCAATAATCATATATAATGCTTCCCCTTCCCATTAAAATTTATAAATGTATATTACCCTTTGTGTAACAAGAAATTATTAACTTGAATGTCTAATAATGTTTATAATGCTTACAAGAGCTCACGGTACTTACATTACATGCTTATATTACAAGCTTTTAAAATTGCATCCACTAGATGGCTGTGTTTCATTTCCTCTTAGGTTTTCGAAAAGCTTTGAAATCTTTGCTCGGCTATTGAAAAGGAAATAACTTCAGGTAGTCTTATACTAAAATCTCTCAATCCCCTTTCCCAACTAAACACAGAAATGGGAGTTGAATTTTATTGAAAAAGTTCAAACGTAAAGTTCACACATATATCAAAGGCATTCTCCACCGTAACTAATCTAGATTCATTGTTCTCATTTAAGGCCTTTAACAAAGCCCTCTTTCCCATATTTCCCTCACCAGAGTAATGTTATTCACGGACAAACACACACGAATATGTATATATGCTTCCAAGAATACCTAGCCACTCAAAAGCTACAATTAGAATCTGAGTATGTTGCAAACATCAAATATAATTCCCTATCAAAGATTCTAGTTTGAAAAACACCCAGCATCCTAAGTCCACAGTGAAAATATGAGGAAAAATTTAAAATTCAACTTCTTATTTCATATCTCCAACTTCTTATTTTTTTTTTAACTTTTGTTTTAGGTTCAGGGGTACATATATAGGTTTGTTATACAGGTAAACTCGTGTCACAGGGATTTGTTATACAGATTATTTCATCACCCAGGTACTCAGCCTAGTATCCAATAGTTATTTTTTCCTGATCCTCTTCCTTCCTCCACTCTCCACCCTCAGGTAGGATCCAGTGTGTGTTGTTCCCCTCTTTGTGTCCACGTGTTCTCATTGTTTGGTTCCCACTTAGAATTGAGAACATGTGGTATTTGGTTTTCTGTTCCTGTGTTAGTTTGCTAAGGATAATGGCCTACAGCTCCATCCATGTTCCTGCAAAGGATATTATCTCATTCTTTTTCATGGCTGCATTGTATTTAATGGTGTATATATACCACATTTTCTTTATCTAGTCTAACACTGATACGCATTTAGGTTGACTCCATGTCTTTGCTATTGTGAATAGTGCTTCAATGAACATATGCATGCCATGTGTCTTTGTGGTAGAACAACTTCTACTCCTTTGAGGATATAGTCTTTGTGGTAGAACAATTTCTACTCCTTTGAGGATATACCCAGAAATGGGATTGCTGGATCAAATGACAGTTCTGTTTTTAGTTCTTTCAGGAATTGCCACATAGTTTTCCACAATGGTTGAATGCACTTACACTCTCGTCAATAATGCATGAGTGTTCCCTTTTCTCCACAACCTTGCCAGCATCTGTTATTTTTTTGACTTTTTAATAATAGTCATTCTGACTGGTGTGAGATTCCAATTCCTTATTCTTGTTCTTATGAATCCTCTTATTCATAAGATTACTATTCTATAGCAGACTATACATGAACTCTTAATAATTACTTTCTTCAGGTAATAGACTTCTTAATACAGGCATACCTTAGAAATATGGCTGGTTCAGTTCCAGACCACTGCCATAAAGCAAATATTGCAATAAAGTGAGTCACATCAATTTTTGGTTTCCAAAAAATTGCAAATAAAAGTAATGTTTGCACTATACTGTAATCTATTAAGTGTGCAATCGCATTATATATTTAAAAAGTATTTATTTTAATTTAAAAATACTTTACTGAGGCCAGGGGCAGTGGCTCATGTCTGTAATCCCAGGACTTTGGGAGGCCAAGGTGGATGGATCACTTGCGCCCAGGAGTCCGAGACAAGCCTGGCCAACATGGCAAAACCCCATCTCTACTAAAAATACAAAACTTAGCCAGGTGTGGTGGCGCACATCTGTAATCCCAGCTACTGCGGGAGGCTGAGGCAGGAGAATCGCTTGAACCTGGGAAGCAGAGATTGCAGTGAGTTAATATGCCACTGCACTCCAGCCTGGGCAACAGAGCAAGACTCTGTCTCAAAAATAGATAAATAAAATTAAAATACTTTATTGCTGAAAAAAGAAAAAGATGCTAACCATCATCTGGCCCTTCAGGAAGTCATCATCTTTAATGGTGGAAAGTCCTAACTCAGTGTTTGTTGATGACTGTTGACTGATTAGGGTGGTAGTGGCTGAAGGCTGGGCAGTCAGGGGCAGTTTCTTAAAATAAGGCAACAAAGAAATTTGTTACATTGGTTGACTCTTTCTTCAAAAAGTTTTCTCTGTAGCATGCAATGCTGCTTGATAGCATTTTACCAGCAGTAGAACCTCTTTCAAAACTGAAACCCTATGGCTGCTTTAGCAACTAAGTTTATGTAATATTCTAAATCTTTTGCTGTCATTTCAATAATGTTCACAGCATCTCCACCAGGAGGAGTTTCCATCTCAAGAAACTATTTTTTTTGGTCATCTATAAGAAGCAACTCCTCATCCATTCAAGTTTTATGAATGCATGAGATTGCAGCAATTCAGTCACATCTTCAGGCTCTGCTTCTAATTCTAGTTTTCTCACTATTTCCAACATACCTACAGTAACTTCTTCCACTGAAGTCTAAAACCCCATCGAAGTTATCCATAAGGACTGGAACCAATTTCCTCCAAACTCCTGTTAATGTTGACATTTTGACCTCCTCTTGGGAATCACAAATGGTCTTAAGGGCATCTAGAATGGCAAATCCTTTCCAGAAAATTTTCTATTTAATTTGCCTAGATCCATCAGAAGAATCACTATCTATGTCAGCTATAGCCTTATTAAATGTATGTCTTAAATAATAAGACTTGAAAGTCAAAATTCTTCATTGATGCATGGGCTGCTGAATGGATGCTGTGTTAGCAAGAATGAAAACAACATTAACCTCCTTATACATAACCATCAGAGTTCTTCAGTAACCAAGTACATTGTCAACAAACAATAATATTTTGAGAACAGTCTTTTTTTTTTCTGAGCAGCAGGTTTCAACAGTGGGCTTAAATATTCAGTTAAATATTCTGTAAAGAAATGAGCTGTCATCCGGGCTTTGTTGTCCCATTTATAGAGCACAGGCAGAGTATATGTAGCATAATTCTTAAGGGCCCTAGGATTTGGAGAACGGTAAATGAGCATTGGCTTCAACTTAAACTCACCAGCAATATTAGCCCCTAACAAGAGAGTCGAGCACTGGCTTCAACTTAAACTCACCAGCAATATTAGCCCCTAACAAGAGAGTCATCCTGTCTTTTGAAGCATTAAAGCTGGGCACTGACTTCTCTCTAGCTCTGAAACACCTAGATGACATCTTCCAATAGAAGACTGTTTTATCTGCAATGAAGATCGGTTGTTTAGTGTAGCCACTTTCAACAATTATTTTAGCTAGATCTTTGGGATTGGGATTACTTGCTGCAGCTTCTACATCAGCAATTGGTTTCACTTTGCACTTTTATATTATGTAGAAGTCTTCTTTCCCTAAACATCATGAACCAATCTGTTCCAGCCTCCAACATTTTTTCTCCAAATTCCTCACCTCTCTCAGCCTTCATCAAATTGAAGAGAGTTGGGGTCTTGTTCTAAGTTACGCTTTGGCTTAAGGGAATGTTGTGGCTGGTTTGATCTATCCAGACCACTACACCTGTCTTCATGTCAGCAATAAGAATGACTGGCTCTCTTATCACTTACATGTTCACTAAAGTAGCACTTTTAATTTCCTTCAAAAACTTTTCCTTTGCATTCACAACTTGGCTGTTCGGCACAAAAGACAAAGCATTTGGCCTGTCCTGGTTTTCAACATTCCTTCCTCACTAAGCTTAATCATTTCTAGCTTTTGATTTAAAGTGAGACAGGTATGAGCCTTCCTTTCACCTGAACACTTAGAGGACATTGTAGAGTTAACTGGCCTAATTTCAATTTTGCTGTGTCTCAAGGAATAGGGAGGCCAGAGGAGAGGGAGAGAGTTGTAAGAATGGTTGGAGAGGAGTAATGAGAACACATACATTTATAAATTAAGTTCATGACCTTATGCAGGCATGGTTCATGGTGCCCCAAAACAATTACAATAGCAGTAACATAAAGACCACTGGTCAGGGGAGGGGCCAAGATGGCCAAATAGAAACAGCTGCAGTCTGCAGTGCCTAGCAAGATCAACGCAGATGGTGGGTGATTTCTGCATTTCCAACCGAGGTACCCAGTTCATCTCACTGGGACTGGTTAGGCACTGGGTGCAACCCACGTGGAACAAGCAGAAGCAGGACTGGGCGTCACTTCACCCTGGAAGTGCAAGGATCCAGGGAACTCCCTCCCCCAGCCAGCTAGGGGAAGTGGTGAGGGACTGTGCTACCCGCCCTGAGTACTATGCTTTTCCCATGGATTTTTGCAATCCGCAGATCAAGAGATTCCCTCGTGAGGCTACACCACCAGGGCCCTGGGTTTCAAGCACAAAACTGGGCAGCTGTTTGGGTAGACACCGAGCTACAAGAGTTTTTTCGTACTCCAGTGGCACCTGGAACTCCAGTGAGAAAGGAGAACCGTCCACTCCTCTGGAAAGGGGGATGAACCTAGGGACCCAAGAAATCTAGCTCAGCAGGTCCCACTCCCATGGAGCCCAGCAAGCTAAGAACCACTGGCTTGAAAGTCTTGCTGCCAGCACAGCAGTCTGGAGTTGACCTGGGATGACAGAGCTTGGTGGGGGAAGGAGCGACCGCCATTACTGAGGCTTTACTAGGTAGTTTTCCCCTGACAGTGCTAAGGAGACTGGGAGGTTCGGACTGGGCAGAGTCACCACAGCACAGCAAAGTGGCTGTGGCCAGACTGCTTCTCTGAATTCCTCCTCACTGGGCAGGACATCTCTGCAGGATATGCAGCATTTCAGTCAGGAGCTTACAGAGAAAACTCTCATCCCGGTGGGACAGAGCACCTGAGGGAAGGGATGGCTGCAGTCGCAGCTTCAGTGGACTTAAATCTTTCCTGCCTGTCAGCTCTGAAGACAGCAGCTGATCTTGACAAGGGGGAATTCTCCCAGCACAGTGCACCAGCTCTGCTAAAGGACAGACTGCCTCCTAAAGTAGGTCCCTGACCCCCGTGCCTCCTGACTGAGAGAGACCTCCCAATAGTGGTTGACAGACACCTCACACAGGAGAGCTCTGTCTGGCATCAGGGTGGTGCCCCTCTGGGACAAAGTTTCCAGAGGAAGGAGCAGGCAGCAATCTTTGCTGTTCTCCAGCCTCCACTGGTAATACCCAGGCAAACAGGATCTGCAAACTGCAGCAGACCTGCAGAAGTCCAGCAAACTGCAGCAGACCAGCAGAAGAGGGACCTATTAGAAGAAAAACTAACAAACAGAAAGCAACAACATCAACATCAACACAAAGAATTACCCCCTAAAAAACCCCATCCAAAGATCATCAGCCTCAAAGATCAAAGGTAGGTAAATCCACAAAGATGAGGAAAAGTCAGCACAAAAATGCTGACAATTCCAAAAGCCAGAATGACTTTTCTCCTCCAAATGATCACAACACCTCTTCAGCAAGGGCGCAAAACTGGATAGAGAATGGGATTGAGGAAGTGACAGAAGTAGGTTTCAGAAGGTGGGTAATAACAAACTCCTCTGAGCTAAAGGAGCATGTTCTAACAATGCAAAGAAGCTAAGAACTTCTGATAAGAGGTTATTACAGGAACTGCTAACTAGAACAACCAGTATAGAGAGGAACATAAATTCCATGTGACATGCCTGCTCCCCCTTTGCCTTCCATCATGATTGTAACCTTCCTGAGGCCTCCCCAGAAGCCGAGCAGATGTTAGCACCATGCTTCCTGTAAAGCATGCAGAATGATGAGCCAATTAATTAAATCTCTTTTCTTATAAATTACCTAGTCTCAAGTATTTCTTCATAGCAACGTAAGAATGGCCAAATACAAATAGTATTATGAACAACCTTATGTAATATTTTTTCCTAAGAGTACTTTTATATATGAAAGCACTTTTAAGAACATTATGCACTATACTACACAAGTATAAAAAAACTATTATTGTTTATGATAGGTCCTCCTCCTTCAATCACTCAATAGCACCAGTATTAATTCAGTCACTGTTCAATTATATACCTCCTTAAATTACAAATACATAACCTCCAACTTTCAGTCATTCACTTAGATACTTGTCTACTTTAAAGTAAATAAATAGCAATTTACATGGTTAATCATAAACCAAATAATTTGAAATAATAACAAAATACAGTCTATAACCAAAAGATGCT
>NW_012122487.1:7332473-7341275 GCF_000951035.1 Colobus angolensis palliatus
CCCTTCCGAATCTCATGTTGAAATGTAATCCCCAATGTGACAGTATTGAGAGGTGGGGCCTTTAAGAGAGGACTGGGTCATGACAGCTCTGCCCTTGTGAATAGGTTAATCCATTCATGGATTAATGGATTAATGGGTTATCATGGGAGCGGAACTGGTGGCTTTACAAGAAGAGACCTGAGCTGGCATGCTCAGCCCACCACCATGTGATGCCTCGTGCAGCCTTGGACCTCTGCAGAGTTCCCACCACCAAAAAGGCCTTCTTCAGATGCAGTCCCTTGACATTAGATGTCTCAGTCTCCAGAACTGCAAGAATAAATTCCTTTTCTTTATAAATTAACCAGCTTCATATATTCTGTTGTAAGCAACAGAAAATGGACAAGGCAGTCAGGTAATGAGTAAATTATGGCACATGCACAAGATAAAATACTATAAAGCAGTCAAATTGAATGAACAGAAGCTATTTTATTAACTTTAACAAACCTCAAAAATACAAGTAGGCCAGGCATGGTGGCTCACACTTGTAATCCCACCACTTGGATAGGCCAAGGCAGGTGGATCACTTGAGCTCAGGAGTTTGAGAACAGATTGGCCAACATGGCAAAACCCCATCTCTACTAAAAATGCAAAAATCGGCCAGGTGTAGTGGCACGTGCCTGTGGTCTCAGCTACTTGGGAGGCTGAGGTAGGAGGATTGCTTGAGCCCAGGAGGCAGAGGTTGCAGTGAGCCAAGATTGCACCACTGCGCTCCAGCCTGAGTGACAGAGTGAGACCTTGTCTGAAAAAAAAAAAAAAAAAGTGAAAAATATCAGTTGGACAAAGAAGCATCCTATATGATATTCTAATGTATATCCTAAAACAAAAATACTAAAATAATACAATATACTGTCAATGTATACAGACAGAAAATGAAACACCAACTTCAGAATGGTAGTTATTCTTTTGGGCTGAAGTGGTGTCAGGATGGGGAAGTGATTCAGAATTGTCTTCAATGATACAACAATTTACTGTTTGTTTCCAGTTCAAGTAGACGTAACAAACACTAACATGATCTAGGTGGTGAGTATTTGTTACATTAATGGTATTGCTGGTTATACTGGACATTATATATAAATCCCTGGGCGGGGTTGTATGTTCAAATATTTGCTTTAAGTTTATGGTTTCAGCAATATAAATTCTGAGCTGCACTGTAACACACAAGAAAATCCCAAAAAAATCTACAAAAATACCTCATGCAATTTACAGAAAAACTTGCCTCCATCCCAAATAAATGTAATTTTAAAATATTTGTTACAGAACATATTTTCTAATCAAACCAAAAGCTACCTGCATCCTTATTATGTGTGTCTGTGTGTGTGAAATAAAATCATATTAAGGACATTGGAAATTGAGGGAGTTTCTTCTTTTTTCCACTAGAGGGGGTTGTTGAACTTAAAATATTTTAAAATGAGGCTTGCTTTTAAACTGACATTTAACATCAAAGGAAACTACATTTGGCTGTTAGAAAATAAACTTGCGGCCGGGCGCGGTGGCTCAAGCCTGTAATCCCAGCTACTCGGGAGGCTGAGGCAGGAGAATCGCTTGAACCCAGGAGGCAGAGGTTACAGTGAGCCAGGATTGTGCAACTGCACTCCAGCTTAGGTGACAGAGTAAGACTCCATCTCAAAATAATAAATAAATAAAAATTAGCCAGCATTGTGGCACATGCCTGTGGTCCCAGCTACTTGGAGGGCTGAGGTAGGAGGATCACTTGCGCCTAGGAGGCAGAGACTGCAGCGAGCTGAGATCATGCCACTGCACTCCAGTCTGGGCAACAGAGTGAGACCCTGTCTCAAAAAAAAAAAAAATCACATGTGATTCCCATTTTACTGACAAATCACATAGAAAGACAACACATAATCATTTAAATTCCATTACAATAAACAAAGAGTAAACCCACTATTCCATGTAGTTGGAATTTAATCCTTTGAAAAAAAAGAAGAACCTGGAAAATCAAAGGCCAATCAGTTAGGGCTTATTATGTTTATTTTGGTGATATATTACTACTGTGACAGTTGACCTATATTTAATATTACTTACCAAATAGCTTTTATTTAAGAGTATTTCCAGATTTAGATAAAATTCTGACCTAACAATCACATTTTCAATGCAGAGGTCAGGTAGTCACTTAATATTATATGATAATTTCTATTCTGTTCTTGGATACGAATACAAATACACACACAGATACAGACACATACAAAAACACAAACATGTTTTCACAGAAAAAGACGTTTTCCTAAAACAGTACAGATGTTTAGGAATTCTACTCAAGAGTAGAGATACTTAGAAATTCTATATGAAGAAAAGTTATATTACATTAATTAACTGATTACATTGAGTTAGAATTACATTGATTGATTTTCTAATGTTAAACCCACCTGACATCAATTGTATAGTCTTTTATATTTTATCTTCTTAAAATCTTGCTACGTTTGGTTAGCTAATATTTTGTATAATATTTTTGCATATATATTAATAACTGAGATTAGCTATAATTATCTTTTCTTGTATCCTTGTCAGTTTGGTATCAATATTATGTTATCAAGATGTTTCCATTCTCTAGAGGAGTTTACATAAAACTGGAATTATTAGCTCCTTGAATGTTTATTTTATTCATTGGTAAAACAATATGGGCCAGCAATTTTGACACCAACTCAATCTATGTAATGATTACCATACTATTCAGCTTTCCTATTTTCTACTTCTTCTTAAGTTAGATGGAGAAGGGGGAAGGATTGTATCTAGCCAAACAATCCTATGGTAAAGATAATGGTTGAAAAGCCTCATCCAGACACTCAAAGTTTCTAGGAAACGTTTTAGTCCTTCACTCTTAAAATGAGAAAACATGATATTTTAAAAAATTCTCCAACATGAAGATAAAATCTAAATCAAATAATGGTAAAGGGGAAGGGGCAACCTAAGATAAACAGATAATTTTAAAAACAAGAAAACTTCAAAATATCCTCAAAGGACATAAGCAGTTCCAGAACAGCAGATAAAGTACCACCAAAAATCTTTTCCTTCATAAAAGCAACAAGAACACTGGCAAAAATTATCTGAATCTAATTTCTCATTAACTCTTTAAATTAACTAAAAACTTGCAGTAATCCAAAAAGCATTTACTCAAGGAAACAGCTGAATCTCAGTAAGAACAGTGAGATTTGTGGCATTTTAACTTGTACTATACTCATCCCCTTCCCACCAGCTCCTGAAAGCCTCAAAAATCAATTGCCTCAGAATAGCAGTAGCTTATGGAATCCAGCAGCCTAGCCAGCACTGTGGGGAAGGAGAGAAGAACAGGGTTGGAGCTCCCCAAAAGCCCCAGCCACAGAGAAACGGGCATACATATAGCCTTTGAAAAGCTCTGACATATTCCTGGCATCCAGAAAATCATTCAAGTGCAAGACTATATTATGCCTAGTCCCTGAGAAGGCCCCACTCTCTCATCTCTGGCTGACCTTGAGCCTCTGTGCAAGTAGGAAGTGAAGGCTAAGCCAGAGTTTTAATCAGCCCACAAAAGCATTGAATGCATACTCCAACATATAGAAAAAAAACACTCGGCAAAGGCTAGAAGACTTATTTGTTCACAGCATTTAAGAAAATCTTCTGTCCGTTCATTAGCTGACCATCTACAAACCAAGTAGAGATTTCATTGGCCACACCTGACAAAGAATACACACTTCATAGATTTTGACCAGAAAAGTCACAATCAACAACATAAAAAGGTGTTCAACACCATTAGTCATTAGAAAAATGCAAATCAAAACCACTTGTTTTTATTAGGCTTTCTTAAATGTATGTATACATAACATTTATTTCAATGTTTAATATGAGTGTTTTAGGTTTTTATTTGGAAGTTTAGTGATTTTTTTTTTTACCAGAAATATGCTCCAAGAACTTAACTCATTTATATCAATTAACCTATGCTAAAACTGGTTTCATTCTATGTCATTCACTTAAAGTCACAATTCCAAAGAACCTATGAATGATGTTAAATGAGGACTTCTATTTCATGCCACTAAGACAGTTATCATCAAAAAGACTGATGATAACAGGTGATGGCAAAGATGTAGAGAAACTGGAATTCTCAAACATTACTCATACTGTCATTCAGCAGCATTAGAAAACAGTCCATCAGTTCCTCAAAAAGCTAACCATAAGATTACTATTTGACCCAGAAATTCTAATACTGAGTATATACCCAAGAGAACAGAAAATCTATGTCAACACAAAAATTTGTATATAGAACCCCCAACAAAAGAGTCTACGGCATTTAATAAATCTCAAATAGGCAACAGAGCCTAGGGCCGTCCACCACATCAGCTAAGCATCTACCATCCTGTCACCATTATATAAACCTGCAGAAAAGTGTTAAATACAGAAGTTCAGTCCTCAAACAGATGTTCAGAGGGAAAAACAAACTAGTAAGAAAGGTAAGAACTCCAACTCTTTTCATAAATAGAAGATCAAACTAAAGCCACCAAAGTATCAGGAAATTGCAAAGAATGGCATGGAAATTATGCAAATATGTAAACTATTCAAAAGTAAGAAAGAAAAAATAACAAAGGCAGAAATGAACAAAACACACAAAAGGCAACGTGCCCAGCCAAGAAAATCATCAAAGCTCAAGAACAGGGGCACATTCAACACAACAGTTAAAATACTTCTAATACTAAAAACATTTGGTAAAAGCAGAATTCAAATACGAGATGAAAAGTGAGACTGCAGTTCTATGAGAAGATCATAAGTTAAAAAGAACACCAAGAGGAGACCACTAGTTAAACAGATTTGATTAAACATAGCTAATCATCTCTCCTAAAATGCCACTTACATGAAAGTAAAAAATAAAAACAAATGGCAGAAACAATGAATGGTGGAGAAAATGACAGACAACAAAAGATGTCAGAAGCAAATTTGGGAGATAGAAAGCAAACGGACAAGTGATAATGACTTAAGTTTCAGCTTTTTCACTTTTTCTAAATGTGTAAAAAGGGAGAAGCCTAGTAGCAAGCTGATTTACAGCCACAAAAGCTCAGAAATTGGAGGCACAATGTCTTAGTCCACCCAGCCTGCCATAACAAGATACCATAAACTAGGTAGCTTATAAAAAACAGAAATGCATTTCTCACAGTTCTGGAAGATGGGAAATGCAAGATCAAGGTGTTGGCAGATTCAATGTCTGGCAAGCCTACTTTCTAGTTTATAGAGGATGCTTTCTAGCTGTGTCCTAACACAGTGGAAGGGAAGAACTCTGGTTCTTCAGTCCCTTATAAAGGCACCAATTCTACTTAAGGTTTCCATCATCATGACCTAATAATCTCCCGAAGACCCCACCTCCTAATACCATTACAACGGTAATTACGTTTCAATATACAGATTTAGAAGGAACACAAACATTCAGATCCTAGCAAAACAGCTAACTCTGAAGCCAAGCTCTATAGTAAAAATGAATACAGGAGCATTGCTGGGAGCCTCTATAACCAGTACTTTATACTCTTAGGTTGCCTCTGCCAGCTCCCTCCCTGAAAAATTCCCCTCCATATCCTGGAAAAAGGGAAGGAGTTTACAAACTAGAGAGATTGATCAAAAGAGGTTCTGAGCATATGAAAAGCAAACACAACTGCAGGTTGGGGTAAGACACCTTATTAAAAATGAGATTAAGCAAAATCTGCATAGTGGGCAGTTAGACCTCACAGCGGCCTGAACACTGACTCCTACACTCACAGCAATATAAGGAGGAGACTAAAGATTTCTTTCTAGGAAAACAACCAGGCTAAGAAAAAAGACATCGTAAGGTTCCCCAATTCAATGCAAGGGTTCCACATCCAAAGAGCTTCTTCTCAGCTTTTTAGCGCCTCATTCTTAAATATAAACACACAGTCTAGAATCACTGGACATTTGAGGAAAGGTTCTTGTATTAGGCTGTTCCCGCATGGCTATAAAGAAATAACTGAGCCTGGGTAATTTATAAAGAAAAGAGGTTTAATTGGCTCACAGTTCTGCAGGCTGAACAGGAAGCATGATGCTGGCATCACTTGGCTTCTGGGGAGGCCTCAGGAAACTCATAATCATGGTAGAAGGTGAACGGGGAACAGGCACGTCACATGGCCAGATCAGGAACAAGACAAAGGAGGCACTACACACTTTGAAATGACCAGATCTTGTGAGAGCTCATTCATTACCATGAGGATAGTACCAAGAGGAATGGTGCTAAGCCATTTACGAGAAATCTGCCCCCAAGATCACCTCCCACCAGGCCCTATTTCCAACACTGGTGATTACATTTCAATATGAGATTTGGGAAGAGACACACATCCAAACTATATCACTTCTCATGTGAAACTCAGAGGCTACTACAAAATGAGGCCAAACACTCAGAGAAAATAAAGACCAGGCCAGGCACAGTGGCTCACACCTGTAATCCCAGCACTTTGGGAGGCCAAGGTGGGACAACCACTTGAGTCCAGGAGTTCAAGACCAGACTGGGCAACACAGTGAGACCCTGTCTCTACAAAGAATAGAAAAAAGTAGCCAGGTGTGGTGGTGCACACCTGTAGTCCCAGGTACTCGAGAGGCTGAGGTGGGAAGATGGCTTGAGAACAGGAGGTTTAAGCTGCAGTGAGCCATGAGTGAGCCATGCATTTCTAGCCTTTGCAGCAGAGCAAGATCTAGTCTTGAAAAGAAGACAAGACCATCAAGGGAGGGGTGGGGGGAAAAACACCTTCAAAGTAAGTATGCCTTATACACTCAAAGAGTTAAATTAAGACATTACAAACATGAAACAAGGAGAATATACTAAGAAAAGTATCATCAAAAAACAACAATGACCTCTTAGAAATTAAAAACCCAAAAGATGAAATAAAATGTAACAGAAAGGCTGCAATATAAAATTGAGAAAATCTCTCAGAAAATAAGAGTAAAAATATTAAAACATGGACAATAAAAGAGATAAGCATTATAAGGATGTCAACTTTATGTCATATTGATATATAAATGCAATCTAATTTTAAACAAAATTACAGCAAGGTCTCTTGATGGAATATAATAAGCCATTTCTCAAACTCACATAGAGAAGTAAAAGGCGAAGAATAACCCCTTCCCCACCTCGAAAAATAATAAGAATAAAGACAGAGGCACTTTCTCTACCAGATATCAAGACTTTTTCTAAAGGTATAGTGAATAAAACAATTTAGTACTGCTGCAGAAACAAACATGCAAGTGAAACAGAACAGAGTACCCAGGAACAAAGTCTTAGACATGAAAAAACTTGATGTATAATGGAAATGACATTATAAATCAATATGTGGTAAAAGAACGACAATTGAATAACTAGTACAGGGACACTTGGCTATCTATTTGGAAAAACAAAATTAGATCCCATCTCATGCTATACACACATACTCGTTATGACTTTGGGTTATGTAAGACAAAACAATCACTACTATAAAGAAATACACTGATAAATTCAACTACATTAAAATTTAAAACTAGGCCAGGCGCGGTGGCTCACACCTGTAATTCCAACACTTTGGGAGGCAAAGGTGGGTGGATCACCTGAGGTCAGGAGTTCAACACCAGCCTGGCCAACAAGGTGAAACCCCGTCTCTACTAAAAATACAAAAAAAAAATTAGCTGGGCACGGTGATGGGTGCCTGTAATCCCAGCTACTCAGGAGACTGAGACAGGAGAATCTCTTGAACCTGGGAGGCGGAGGTTGCAGTGAGCCAAGATCACATCACTGCACTCCAGCCTAGGTGATAGAGTAAGACTTCATGTCCAAAAAAAAAAAAAAAAAAATTTAACTGTTCATCATATACAATGTAAACTGCCTCTCTGTCTCTACAAAGAAGAAAAAGATGTTTGCAAAAGGAATATACATAACCAAGGGTTAGTTACCAAATATATTAAAAAAAAAAAACAAAAAAACTTTTTTTTGTTTTTTCTTTTTGTGACAGGGTCTTACTCTGTAGCCCAGGCTGCAATCACAGGACAATGCAGCCTTGATCTCCCAGGCTCAAGCAATCCTCTCACCTCAGCCTCCCTAGTAGCTGGGATCACAGGTATGTGAGACTACGCCTGGCTAATATATACACATACACACACACACACACACACACACACACATATATATATATGTATTTTTTTTTTCATTGAGATAGTGTCTCTGTTGCCCAGGCTGGTCTCAAACTCCTGGGCTCAAGCAATTCTCCCACCTCAGCCTCCTAAAGTGCTGGGATTACAGGCAGGAGCCACCATCCCCAGCCAAAAGTTCCTATTAAACAGTAAAAATATACCCAAAAATCCAATAGAAAAAAGGCAAAAAATATAAACTGGCACTTACAAAAAAGAAATATGAATGGCCAATAAACATAACATGGTCACAATGTCAAGGAAGTGGAAATTTAAGCAAGAATGAGATACGATTTCACACATACCCTATTTCAAAAGAAATTAAATCTGAAAAATACCAAGAGGCTGTGAAGGAGAAGGAAATCTTCTTTGAAATTGTTATACCCACTTAAGAGAACAATTTGGCACATGTTTTATACACACTAAACACATACCCACATAAAAAGATTTGATGTTCATGGAATCACTGTCTGTAATAATTTAAACTTGGAAAGAACTTAAATCTCAGTGCCAGTGTTATGATTTGAATGTTTGCCCCTTCCGAATCTCATGTTGAAATGTAATCCCCAATGTGACAGTATTGAGAGGTGGGGCCTTTAAGAGAGGACTGGGTCATGACAGCTCTGCCCT
>NW_012122487.1:7345385-7364591 GCF_000951035.1 Colobus angolensis palliatus
AAAAAAATACAAAAAACTAGCCGGGCGAGGTGGCAGACGCCTGTAGTCCCAGCTACTCCGGAGCCTGAGGCAGGAGAATGGCATGAACCCGGGAGGCGGAGCTTGCAGTGAGCTGAGATCTGGCCACTGCACTCCAGCCCGGGTGGCAGAGCGAGACTCTGTCTCAAAAAAAAAAAAAGAAAAGAAAAGAAAAGAAACTTGCTTTCTTTCCACATCTTCCAAGAAACACAGCCCAAAAAGTATAATTCTTTATACATACTCATATAAATAACGCTTCTCAGAATCCAAAATACGGTTCCGTTCCAATTCTGAAGAATTACACTAGTTAGAAAAATATCAGAGCTAAATGTACTCCTCTTTTGTAGCTTATAAAATACATCAATATAGCTAACCACAACCTTAATCTATTACAAGATTATCTCCTGAAAGACCCAGAACAAGTTCCTCTTTTCTATGTCCCCAAGGCCAGCAAAGTTATACAAATAAAAAGTGTTTGTTGCTGTAGAGTATAAACTGGTGCTTTGTATAATATGTATCATAATTGTGAATCCATAAGCTTGTAGATGCAACAGTTATATTTCTAGGCATTTACACAGAAGAATCATTTGTATGACTGCTCAAAGATATGGACAAGAATCTTAGTGAATCATTAATTGGAGCTAAAAATTTTTAAAGAAGTAAAATGTATATCAATAAGAGACTGCTGAAATACAATATTCCCTCTTATCTGCAGTTTCATCTTCCCTTTCAGTTTCCCTGAGTCAATCTAGGTCCAAAAATAAGTGAATACAGTACAATAAGATATTTTGAGTGGGAGAAAGACACATTCACATTACTTTCATTATAGTATCTTGCTATGATTGTTCTATTATTACATTGTTAATCTCTTACTATTTATAAATTTATAAATTAAAGTTTATCATAGGTATGTGTGTGTATAGAAAAAAACACAGCAGACCTACAGTTTCAGACATCCACTGGTGTCATGTAACATATGCCCCACAGGTAAGGGAGACGCTACAGTATGTTAGGAAAATCCACATGACAGAATGCCACACAAATACTAAAACAATAAGGTATGAACATCAAAAGATGGATGTAAAATATTATTGAGGTATATCATTTTATTTATGTAAAAACATAATGCTTCTATATCCTGACATGAGGAGTGAAATCAGAGGTGAAAGGGGCAAGACCCTTACTTTCTTGTTTTTAAATTTCCCTAAATTAGGGGATTTATTTATTTATTTATCTTTTGACAAGAGTCTCACTCTGTCACCCAGGCTGGAGTGCAGTGGTGTGACCTCAGCTCACTGCAACCTCCACCTCCTGGGTTCAAGCAATTCTCCTGCCTCAGCCTTCTGAGTAGCTGGGATTACAGGTGCGTGCCACCACGACCGGCTAATTTTTTGGTTTTTGGTTTTTGGTTTTTGGTTTTTGGTTTTTCAGTAGAGATGGGGTTTCACTGTGTTAACCAGGATGGTCTCAATCTCCTGACCTCATGATGTGCCCGCCTCAGCCTCCCAAAGCGCTGGGATTACAGGCATGAGCCACTGTGCCCAGACAAATTAGGGGCATTTTTATAACGAAGTTATCAGTGGCAGAGTCCTTTTCTATGCCATTTGTTAACAGGATAGCAGTACATAGTTTTCCAAAAGAAAAGAAATGCTCCTTGCTGCCCTTGATCATTTAAGGTCAACTTTCTTAAGGTGTTTCCCTGTCATACATGTTAACATATGTTAATGTGTTACATAAATAAAATTATAAGCCAGGTGTGGTGGCTCACTCCTGTAATCTCAATACTTTGGGAGACTGAGGCAGAAGGATCACTTGAGCCCAGGAATTTAAGACCAGCCTGGACAACACAGGAAGACCCCCATCTCTACAAAAATTTAAATAAGCCAGGCTTCGTGGCACATGCTTGTGGTCTCAGATACACAGGAGGCTGAGGTAGGGAAAGGCTGCAGTGAGCTGTGATAGTCCCGCTGCACTCCAACCTGGGCAACAGAGCGAGACCTTGTCTCAAAAATATAAAGTAATACAACAAAATAAAATTATATTCCTAGTACTTTGCGTCCATCTGTTGATGTTCATATATTATTTCTGTGTATTTGCATAGTATTCTGTTATATGGATATTCCTAAAAACACTTTTTGTTTCACGTAACTTCCTCCAAGTTGTCACTATATCACAATCGTACTTACTGGGTCAGCTTTTGATATGTTGCACCCCAATCCCTAGATTGTCTTAAGGCCTATCAGACCATGCCTACTAAGGCTGGTCTGATAACTTTCTTCACTGCCTCCCTACTCTTTCTCCTCTTTCTTTAGTTCATAGAATTATTTTCAAGCTACACTTCCCATACCATCACAAACTCCCCCATACTTCAATCACTAGATACATACACCAAACTTAGTCAATGAATAAGGAAAGGATAAATGTATTCCCTGGTTGAGGTATAGAATTTTAGATATGAAATAAATATGAAAACATATATATTCATCTTCTAAATGTTTTCAATCCCACTGATAAAGTACACAGTGAAATTAATGGGAAAAATGAAAAAGGAGGAACATGATAGTTTAGGAACAAAGCTTTACCACTGCCTGTCCCACAACAGAAAAGCTTGTGGCAGGACAAAGATTCCATGACGAAATCGCCATAAGCAATTGCAACAGACGCAAAAATTGACAAATGGGATCTAATTAAAAACTTAAGGGCTTCTGCACAGCAAAATAAACTATCATCAGAGCAAACAGGCCACCTACAAAATGGGAGAAAATGTTTGCAATCCATCCGTCTGACAAAGGTCTAACACCCAGAATCTACAAGGAAATTAAACGAATGTACGAGAAAAAAACAAACCACCCCATCAAAAAGTGTGTAAAGGACATGAACAGACACTTCTCAAAAAAAAGACATTCATGCAGCCAACAAACATGAAAAAAAGCTCAACATCACTGATCATCAGAGAAATGCAAGTCAAAAATCACAATGAGACACCATCTCAGGCCAGTCAGAATGGCAATTATTAAAAAGCCAAGAAACAACAGATGCTGGCGAGGTTGCAGTGAAAGAGGAATGCTTTTACAGTGTTGGTGGGAATGTAAATTAATTCAACCATTGTGGAAGACCGTGTGGCAATTCCTCAAAGACCTAGAACCAGAAATACCATTTGACCCAGCAATCCCGTTACTAGGTATATAAAAAAACCCAAAGGAATATAAATCATTCTACTGTAAAGACACATGCACATGTATGTTCATTGCAGCACTATTCACAATAGCAAAGAGATGGAATCAACTCAAATGCCCATCGATGATAGGCTGGATAAAGAAAATGTGCTATATATACACCATAGAATACTATGCAGCCATAAATGAATGAAATCATGTCTTTTGCAGAGACGGATAGAGCTGGAAGCCATTATCCTCAGCAAACTAAGGCAGGGACAGAAAACCAAACACCCCATTTCTCACTTGTAAGTGGGAACTGAACAATGAGAACACAGGGACACAGGGAGGGGAACAACACACACTAGGGCCTGTCAGGGGTAGAGTGAGGGGAAGGAGAGCATTAGGAAAAATAGCTATGCATGCTGAGCTTAATACCTAGGTGATGGGTTGACAGGTGCAGCAAACTACCATGACACATGTGTACCTATGTAACTAACCTGCACATCCTGCACATGTACCCCAAAACTTAAAATAAATCCCAGCACTTTGGGAGGCCGAGGCAGGTGGATCACAAGGTCAGGAGATCGAGACCATCCTGGCTAACACAGTGAAACCCCGTCTCTACTAAAAATACAAAAAAAATTATCCGGGCGTGGTGGCGGGCGCCTGTAGTCCCGGCTACTCGGGAGGCTGAGGCAGAAGAATGGCGTGAACCCAGGAGGCGGAGATTGCAGTGAGCCCAGATCATGCCACTGCACTCCAGTCTGGGCGACAGAGCGAGACCCCGTCTCAAAAAATAAACAAATAAATAAAATAAAAATAAATAAATAATTTAAAAATTAAATAAGGTTGGGCGGGATGGCTAACGCCTGTAGTCCCAGCACTTTGGGAGGCCCAGGCGGGCGGATCACCTGAGGTCAGAAGTTTGAAACCAGCCTTGCCAACATGGCAAAGCCCCTCTCTACTAAAAATACAAAAATTAGCTGGGCGTGGTGGGCGTGGTGGTGCGTGCCTGTAATCCCTGCTACTCAGGAGACTGAGGCAGGAGAATCACTTGAACCCAGGAGGCACAGAGTGCAGTGAGCTGAGATCGCATCACTGCACTCCAGCCTGGACAACAGAGAGAGACTCTGTCTCAAAAAAAAAAAAAGAAATGAGAAACACTATCTTAAAACGACGTAACTTTTTAGATAACACCAATAAGAATTCATTCATGTTAATATTCCAGAGAAGGATACCTCTATTTAGTGCTCCAATCCCCGAGAAAGAAAAAGAACATGGCATAAAATTGAAGTTTTCTTTTTATAGTGGGTCTGAATTCTAAAGCCCAGATGACAGAAATATTATAACAAGTTTTGTCTATTAAAGATGAGGTTTCACTGAGAAGGTTTAAAAAAAGACTTATTTAAAAAACTGAATTCTCTTAGAGAGCTACACAAAGAGAACACTATAAGATACTAACACCTAATTATAGTATGTAAAGCTAAACCCATCAACAGCCAACAGAGAAGAAACGTTCACTCTATCCCTCAGGTTGTTTTTAAAAAAACCTTTTTTTTAACATAAAGTCACACGAGTTTCTTAAGATTGATTTATGGCCGAGCACGGTGGCTCACGCCTGTAATCCCAGCCCTTTGGGAGGCCGAGGTGGGCGGATCACAAGGTCAGGAGATCGAGACCATCCTGGCAAACAGAGTGAAACCCCGTCTCTACTAAAAATACAAAAAAATTAGCCGGGCGTGGTAGCAGGCGCCTATAGTCCCAGCTACTCGGGAGGCTGAGGCAGGAGAATGGCATGGACCCAGGAGGTGGAGATTGCAGTGAGCCGAGATTGCGCCACTGCACTCCAGCCTGGGTGACAAAGCAAGACCCCGTCCCCCCCAAAAAAAAAGATTGATTTATAAAAGGAAAAGCTATTTTCTTTCGTTAACAAAAAAAGACAAGAAATTGAGAAACACGGCCGGGCACGGTGGCTCAAGCCTGTAATCCCAGCACTTTGGGAGGCCGAGACGGGCAGATCACGAGGTCAGGAGATCGAGACCACCCTGGCTAACATGGTGAAACCCCGTGTCTACTAAAAAATACAAAAAACTAGCCGGGCGATTTGGCGGGCGCCTGTAGTCCCAGCTACTCGGGAGGCTGAGGCAGGAGAATGGCCTAAACCCAGGAGGCGGAGCTTGCAGTGAGCTGAGATCCGGCCACTGCACTCCAGCCTGGGCGCGAGACTCCGTCTCAAAAAAAAAAAAAGAAAAGAAAAGAAATTGAGAAACAGAGTTGTAAACATTCTAGTTACAAAATACAATAAAATTTACCTTACAAAAGCAGCAAAGCAAGATACTATTCGTAGTAACCAGGGAGCATATTCCTGCATTTTTCTGTACACATCATAATGAAAGACAAATGACTAATTTTAAATTATTTTAGTACTTCATATATAAACTTTGGTATAACCACTATGTTTCATTTAGGATTTACAGGACTGATCAAGAAACTAGACCAAAATCACATCATCCACATATTCATACACAGGCCTTTGAATTACATTTTATAAATTTAGACCTCTGGCTGAGTGTTTAGAAATAAAAGGGCTATTTTCATTTACTTTATTTTGCTTGTTTATTCCAAGTAGCCTTTAAAACACTTATCAACAGCTTAAATATCATGTGCTCTGCAAAGTCTTCTTCAGTCTCCTAGATAGCTAATCAACTTCTCTTTTGTGGTACTACAGCATTTTATTTAAAATTTCATCACACGATATTTACTCTCTTTACATGTCCCTGCGTTGAAATATCTTCCAGGACAGAAACCAGGTCTTAATCAGTTTTATAGCCTCAGAAGCCAGAGCAGTAACTCAGTAAGTACTTAGAGAATGAATGAACGAGCAAATGAACTAATGAACTAACTAACTACACAAACTTCAAACAGAATACAAGAGGTCTAAAGCGTGGTTGTACTGTCCTTCCAGATTCTACAGAAGAGGTGACTGGGAAGAAAAGCACTGCACAAAGACCAAAGGTTTAGAAAAACTGTGGTTTCACTGGTATTTTCAATACTGACATATACAACAAATTCAGTATTTCCACTGTTCACTACCAGCTTTTACTTTTAAAAAAATTAAGTGGCTTCTATTCTCTGCATATTTTTGGTCAATTTCTGTGTTGCAAAGTTGTTTGTGACACACAATTACTCCAAAACATATTATACGTGGGTATTTTTCATTCTTGTGAAAAATGCATATCTTTGACATCTATATAAAGGTTATTTCAATTTGTCATTTTGTGTAGAAAAATTACATAAAACACATTGTGTTATCACAAAATAATTAGAAGAAGTGATGAAAATGTCTTTGAAATTTTAAGTTAGTTGATTCATGGATTTTTTTCTTAAAGAGGATTAACTTCACAAATTTCCTTTAAAACACACGATAACACAATAGTTTGAGTTTCTCCTACCTCTCCTTCAAAATAAATACATATAATCTCCTGAAAAAATGCAAAGTACACTGGAGTGAGAATCCAGAGACCTGTAGTCTTTTCCCACATTAATCATTCAGCCTCTAACCTGAGTCAGTAACTTCCAAATCTCCATCTGCTCATGTATAAAGGGGATTAGAAGTAATCAGGAATTTTCAGATTGGACTACAGAAGCCTCAGGGATTCTGCATGTTTCAGGGATGGAGGAATGCAGGATAATTAAGAATTTGTACTTCTTAAAAAGAGTTCAAAAATTACTACATTATATGATTTGTAAGGATTCTTTAACATCCAGAATGCTATTACTCTATTTCTTTATCCTACTCAAAACAGCTATTAGTTTCACACTTTAAATTGGAAAAATAAAATACCAAATATATATACTTCCTTCTTAAAAATCACATAATGTATGCAATGGAAATCATTGTGGTATCTGTTGGTAATAGTTGCCCTATTGTCATGTAACAGCAAATGAAACATGGCCTTCCAGAATCAAAACTAGAAATTATTTTCCCTTGGAGCAAGTCAATTATCCCACTAATGTCATTTTGAATATCATCAGCATTAAAAATATATATTTAAGGAACTGAATTATTATTTTTAAAATACCTGTACTATAAATTGTAATTCTCTTCTTTCTGCTTCCCATTGTTCTTCTTGTAATCTAAACTCCTCCAATGCTGTCTCCCTGATATGAGACTCCATCTCATTCTTCTCCTGTTGATGTTTTTCCAATGCTTCCTTTATATAAATAAAATTTTGCTTTACTAATTTGCTTTACTATTAGATCAATAAAAGTTATCTTTCTTCTTTCATCGCCAGTTTAAATGTACAAAGAGGCTCTCCTTACCTATAGATGTTAAAACTCATCATAATTCATGTTAAAATCATTAATAAAACTATAATTTGATCATCAGAATGTAGATCTGAGTAAGAAACTACGGTTATTTAAACAACAGGTTATACCTTGTTTATATAAGCATATATTTACCTATTACCTATATATAAGTATACATAAGCAACAGGCTATATATACCTGTTTATATAAGCATATATTTTTCTGAAAAATGTAACTTCAGAGGTTTCAACAAAATATCAATATATGATATCACATGATAGATATAAACAAAGTAAATTCCATTTAATATGGAAATATCTACCTGTGATCAAAATGTCTGGATGATCCCTGATAATTTATATATAAATTTGACACAGAACAATGTATTTCCAAAAGGGAAAAAGGGGCGAAGAAAAGAATTTTGTGCAATAAATTAGGATAAGGAAACTCTAGAATGTTAAAAATGTGAAAAGCAAAAAACAAAAAATTTAAGTACGGGCTGTAATTTCTAGTTCTATAGATAAACAATACTTGAAAAAAAGCATTTCCTTTTGGGTTTTCCAAGGTGTACTACATTTGCAAGATCTAATTTGGTTCAATATCCTAAAAATATAAAATGCAATTTGCTGAGAAGCCCAATTTTCTAACTACAGGGTTTAAAATCAAGTTTCCATTAACAGAAAAAAAAGTCTATGGTTTACATGCGTGAAAAAGAAAGTCTCTCATGTCCATATAACGGTAGCAGGGATCTGTCTAACAAATATTACCCTCCTAACTTATAGAAAGCTTTCATAAAGAGCCTTGAGGCTTTTTTTCCCCGCAAGGGCTAAATAGTGACTCAAATTCAACTCCAAACTGTCCCACGGGTCTCTGTGCAGATTAGTTTAAAGCCAATAGCCTAAAATCAAAGCACAGTTCTCCTAAGTAGCTAATTGAGATCAGATCAAAATCTTCTACCTTGAGGTGCATGCAAGCTGATTGGCTGAAGAAATGCTGCCACCATCACCCTCCTCTCCACGTAACTCCAAAACATGGTATGTGGGGAAGGTTATACAGGCCCATCCAAGGACTTGTAATATCAGCTACCACCGAAACCTCCCCCATTCACACACTAATGGAGCCCTTCTGCATGTCAGCCAGTGTTCCAGGGTCTAGCAATACAGTAGTAAACAAAAGAGACAAACTATGACCACTGATGTGGAAGAAATCAAAAGTAAATTTGCTGACAATGACAACATCTGGGAACGACTGTGCGAAAACTTTTACAGTTTGTAAATGCTTTTGTATAATTCACTTTTAGTAAAGACACATTTCTAGAATTCAAAAAAGCCATTTACACCAATGGTAAAGGTAGAACACTTTTATCACAGTTTTTTTTTCTTTGTTTTGTTTTGTTTTGTTTGTTTTTTGGGGGGAGACAGGGTCTCACTATATTGCTCAGGCTAGAGTACAGTGGCTATTCATAGGCTCAAACATGGTAGACTCTGGCCTCAAATTCCTGGCCTCAAGTGATCCTCCCACCTCAACCTCCCTACTAGCTGGAACTACAGGCATGTACCACCATACCTGGGTTTGTCATGTAATTTTTTTTTTTCATTTAAACTGTTACTTCAAAAAAAATGGCAAATATAGACAATTCAAAATCTACCTTTTAAGTCACTGGCAACTTCAACCTTATATCACTTTTACTTTAGGCAGTAAAAAGCGAACAAAAAAATGAGGGAATAAATAGCTCACAATTTTAGTAAAAGTTAAATATGTTACATATCATGTCTATACAGAACATGCTCTATATAGATAATGAAGCTCATATAAACATACAAATATTTTCTATATTTATTGTATATTCAGACCAAAATCCAGTGCCCATGTTTCTAAAATTTCAAATTTTCATGTCGCTAGACAAAAGGCTGTAGATTCTTACCTTCTTACAATATGCCTATATAAGTGCTTTGTTGGCTTTTAACATTTGATTAGTGAGCACAAACCGTTTTTCACCCCAAAAAGTATACCTATTAATACACTAAGAAAGCGATCAGCAAAAATGCCCCTAAAAAAGAAAAAATGGGAGGGAGGAAGGAAGGAGGAAGGAAAAAGGAAGGAAGGAAATCCAGTATAACTTCAAGTAATGTACAACACATCTCGGTGAATATTACATATAGGAAAATTCCTTTATAAAAACTATTTTACCTGTAGAGTTTTCTCTAGTCTGCTTTTTTCTTTCATAAGTAAATCATATTCTCGATTGCAATTTTGGATCATATTGTCTCTTTCCTCCAAATCATGTTCAAACCTTCTGCATTCTTCTTTCCATTTTTGCTGAGAAGTCTGAAATGCTTCCTCAATTTCATTTGTCTTTGCTTGAAGTTCTGAATTTTGTGCTATTAAGAATAGAATAACAGGTACATTTACAACCATGAATTAAATAAGAAGGAGCCCCAAAACCTAGGCATTGGAGTTGACATCATTTACAGCATGATCTTAGGATAAAACAATTAACCTTTCCATTACAGTAAACTCTTGAAAACCTTTCCAGTCCAGTAAACTCTTGAAAAGTTCACAGTCTCTAATCCAATCTATTCTACAATTTTTCAATCTCTTCTTCCCCTTTAGACAATGATGATTTTGCTATGAAATAGTGTGACATATTTCTGATGGCATATCCAAGTTTAGGTGCACTTCTAGCACCGGCTGCAACTCCATTGGTTTTTGTCCTATTCAAGAAAACAAACCAGCTGAGTGTGGTGGGGCACACCTGTAATCCCAGCTACTCTGAAGGCTGAGGTGGGAGGATCACTTGAGCCTAGGAGTTGGGAGACCTCCTCTCAGATTTTTTAAAAGAAAAGAAAAAGGAGAAGAAGAAGAAAGAAAAATCAGTTTTTAAGACTGCAATATATAGGGCAAGTTTTTAAAAACAGTAGATTACAAATTTTGGTATTTGACTATTGACAACGAACTAGTTGTGGCACATCTTACACAAGCGTCACAAAGCTGAGGCTGGAAACCACTGCCCCAGCCCTTAGAACTGTAGCTATTTACTTTGCCAGATTTAGATGCAACTCACCTCTTACCCTATTACCTCAACAATAACCAACATCTATCAACACACTACCACTGCTGCTCTGTTTCAGCACCTAGAAAAGAAGGAAATGCTTCCAGGTCTGGCTCTATCACCTGCCACCTGATTAAACCTCTGTGATTCTCTGAGTCTCACTAGGAATAAGAATGTCCCTAGTTAGGCCGGGCGCGGTGGCTCAAGCCTGTAATCCCAGCACTTTGGGAGGCCGAGACGGGCGGATCACAAGGTCAGGAGATCGAGACCATCCTGGCTAACATGGTGAAACCCCGTCTCTACTAAAAAATACAAAAAACTAGCTGGGCGAGGTGGCGGGCGCCTGTAGTCCCAGCTACTCGGGAGGCTGAGGCAGGAGAATGGCATGAACCCGGGAGGCGGAGCTTGCAGTGAGCTGCGATCCGGCCACTGCACTCCAGCCCGGGTGACAGAGCAAGACTCAGTCTCAAAAAAAAAAAAAAAAAAAAGAATGTCCCTAGTTAAGTTTTTGTGAAGATAAAATGATGAAATGTTTATAAAAACATGTTTAAAAACGTAGCCACAGCTACATTAGCAGTAGTATTTCTAAATTATATTTACTTGCATTATGAATGAATCATATATTCAAAACATTCAAAATACAAAGGTATAAAAGGTGCAAAAGGAAATACATTAAAAGTCCCCCCTCCCATTCAGCTACCATCTCCAGAAGACATTCTTCCATGGTCTCGCATCCAGCATTGCAGGAAAGTAGTTTGAGGCCATTTTGACTCCTGATCCTTTGCATTTGACCTCTTTTTCTTTTCTCTTGAAAGCTTTAGAATCTTCTCTTTGTCTTTATTTTTCTGAAATTTCTTAATGCTATGCCTTCAGTAGGTCTACTTCTTTCCATACAGTAAATATTCGATAGGCTCTTTCAATCTGGCAATTCATATCCTTTAGTTCTGAGATGTTGAGTAATTTCATTGATGATTTATCATACATTTTTGTTTTCTCTCTTACCTCTTTCACTATTCCCTATTATTCAAACTGGTTCTCAAATTTTTTCATCTCTTCTCTCCTATTTTTCTACCTCTGTCTTTTTAATTCTAATTTCTGGGAGGTTTCTTCCATCTTCATCTTCCACTGCTTCTAGGGACATTTTTCATTTCTGCCTTCACATTTTTAATTTGTTAATTTTTTCAAGCCAAACTGTATCCAACTTTATTAATTATATTTTTCACAAACAATAACGGTATTGCAGGCAGGTATTTCAGTTAACATTTATACAACTTTTAAACTCCCTCCCCTTCAAAGGACTACCAAAATCAGAAAGCCACTATAAACCCAATGAAGTCCTCATTTGATGTTCTGAACAGGGAAAGTTTAGAGTGGGGGTTGACATTTCACATTAACATGTTGTTTAACCACTTTTCACCCGCCGACTCTGACTTTTAGGAAGTGAAATGAAAATGGCAGAATTTATCTAAAGATCTACAATCTAG
The DNA here is from genome assembly GCF_000951035.1 of Colobus angolensis palliatus. Taxonomy (NCBI): domain Eukaryota; kingdom Metazoa; phylum Chordata; class Mammalia; order Primates; family Cercopithecidae; genus Colobus; species Colobus angolensis. The sequence continues at coordinate 7,357,409 of NW_012122487.1, forward strand.
AAACAGAAGCGCTGCTATTTTGAAGCATGCCATCTCAGTGGTCTCACTGGAAAGTCCAGACTGCCTGATACACTGACAACAAATTACCGGGAGTCAATCCCAAGAGATGTCTGGGCTTAAGGGAGTTAAGTCTATGTTGAAGGTGGAAGGGAGATGAGGACATAAAAACAAATTTGTTTTTCCACACCACAAGGTGTTTGTGCCAAGGTGGCTATGTGTGTCAACATCAGGGAATCTCTCCTCCTGGGAGCCAAGAGGAAGTCTCTCAAAACTAGAAGGGAAAGGTGTTTTCCCCACAACAATCCACTTCGGAGACATTCTATTAGTAACACAAGTCCCTTCCTCAAAAGACGATGTGTTCTGTGGGGCAACAACATAGCTTCAAAAAAAAAAAAAAAATACAACAAAGTCTGCATTTTCATAAAACTTGGTTGAAAAAGATTTCAAACTGTATAGTCACCAAAAGTACACAGTTACCAAAAATGCACACATTTCACTTGGCGTCTCCAGCACCCTGAGCTTCCTGTGCCTGGTCTGTTTTGGCATCTCCATTTCCTCCTGCAGGATTCTTCCCCTCCTTATAAGTGTCAGCTTTTCCCTTTGGGTACCTTTTCTCCCTTCTTTGCAGGGGAAAAGAAGGCTTTTTAGGCTTGGGCTCTGGCTTTGAAGGAGCAGGTTTAGCAGACAACCTTGCAGATCTTCTCTGTAGCTTGGCTTTATCTCCTGTAGCATCCCCTTCAGACTTTCTCTTGGGCATGGTGGCGTGGGATGTAATGGCGTGTGGGCTTTGGCCAGTCCGAGAGTCCTTCTTGCCTCTTCTTCACACTGCTTCCGTATTTTTAATTTCTTTTCTTTTCTTCTTTTTTTTTTTTTTTTTTTTTAAAGACAGAGTCTCACTCTGTCACCCAGGCTGGAGTAGAGTGGCACAATCTCAGCTCACTGCAACCTCTGCCACCCAGATTCAAGCGATTCTCCCGCCTCAGTCTCCCAAGTAGCTGGGATTACAGGCACTTGCCATTGTGCCCAGCTAATTCTGTCTCTATTTTTAGTAGAGACAGGGCTTCATCATGTCGGTCAGGCTGGTCTTGAACTCCTGACCTCGTGATCCACCCGCCTCAGCCTCCCAAAGTGCTGGGATTACAGGCGTGAGCCACTGCGCCTGGCCCCATATTTTTAATTTCTAAGAGCTTTCATTTTTTATAACATCTGGTTCTTACTTCATAGATGAAATATATTCTTTCAGCTCTGAAGAAATTAATGCTACTTATTTTAAATGTTCTCCCTGCAGAGCCTCTGTTTCTTCTAAGTTGATTTCTTCTCTCCATTTTAGAGGGTTTCCTCATATATCTGATAACTTGGTCGTCTACTCTCATTAAAAGTGAGAAACTATAAATGTAGTACAGTTTATACATTAATATACCCACCACCTAGAATCTGAGCTTCAAGGTAGAAGTTAACAACTTTAGTCTTCACTGAAGAAGGATCTGGATGGCTCATTTATTGGGAAACCTTCAACATCAGTATCATTAGGTTTTTCCTCCTGGTTTTGTATTACAGAACCTCCTGTATTCCTCCTGGTTTTGTATTTGTATCCGTTTTTTTTACAAAGACATACCCTAGAGTAGGCAATTTACAAAAGAAAGAGGTTTATTGGACCTGCAGTTTCATGTGGCTGGGGAGGCCTCACAATCATGGCAGAAGGCAAGGAGAAGCAAGTCATGTCTTATGTGCAGGGAGCTGGCAAAAAGAGAGCTTGTGTAGAGAAACACCCATTTTTAAAACCATCAGATCTCGTGAGACCCACATCACAAGAACAGCATGGGAAAGACCCGCCCCGATGATTCAATCATCTCTCACTGGGTCCCTCCCATAACACATGGGAATTATAAGAGCTACAAGATGAGATTTGGGAGGGGACACACAGCCAAACTATATCAGCTTGGTCAGGTGATACACAGAAGAGTCTCCAACATCTGGCATAGAGTGTAGAAATGCAGGTGTTAGCTTTTGGGGAAGTCAATATACAAAGGAAGTTGGGGGCTGAGCATGGTGGCTCATACATGTAATCCCAGCACTTTGGGAGGCCAAGGTGGGAGGATTGCTTGTGGCCAAGGGTTTGACACCAGCCTGGTCAACATGGCAAGACCCAGTCTCTACCAAAAAAAAATTTTTTTAATTAGTAAAGTGTGGTGGCATATACCTATAGTCCTAGCTACTCAGGAGGCTGAGGTGAGAGGATGGCTTAAGCCCAGGAGTTCAAGGCTGCACTGAGCTATGATCACACCACTGCCCTCCAGCCTGGGCAACAAAGTGAGACTCTAGCTCTAAAAAATAATAATAAATTAATTAATTAAAGGGAAGCTGGAAGGAATGGCTCCTCAATATTCAGCATTCAGAATCTTCCTGGTTTTGCCAGTCAAAAGACTCTCTATGTTGCCATCTCCAGGGATTAAACCTCTTGATTTCCACTAGTAATTCTTAAGTAATCCCAGAATAGCATGCTCTTGGAAGGAAATCTAAGGACCCATCTGCCTCTCAAACGGCTTTCATCTAAATCTCCTTATTTTACTCACTACTGCTACTCCCATACGTAATTCCAATGGTATCTGGTGCTTTCAGTTTATAAGCCTTTTGACTAAGAATTTCTCTTTCAGCTTTCCCCACTCTGGACTTAGGATTTTAATGTCTCTCTAACTCAGTTACTCCTCATCCATTTGCTTTCCAGCTTCCAAAATTTTCTCCCTTGTCACACCCCCTATTCTCTCCATTGCTATGGGATTATCTCATAACTGCATTAGGTTTTTTACACTACCCTCAACACTTCATTACAAAAATTTTAAAAACAGAGAAAGTTGAAAGTATTGTGCAGTGAACATCCATATATCCACAACCTGGACTCTAGGATTGTTAACATTTTGCCTTATTTGCTTTATCAGATATTCATCCATCCATCAATGCTTGCATTCATTTATCCACCCATCAGTCCATCATATATTTTATGCATTTCAAAGCAAGTTGCAAATATCAGTACATTTCACTCCTAAATAGTTCAGCATGTATATCATTAATTAGAATTTAGTATAATTTTATTTTTTACAGATAAAATTTACATGTAGTAAAATGCACAAATCTTTAGTGTACCCTTCAAGGAGTTTTTTGTTTTGTTTTTTTGAGACAGGGTCTCACTGTGTCACCCAGGCTAGAGTGCAGTGGTACGCTTTCAGCTCACTGCAACCTCTGTCTCCTGGGTTCAAGTGATCCTTCTGCTTCAACCTCCTAAGTAGCTGGGATTACAGGCGTGCACCACCATGCTCGGTTAGTTTTTGTTTTTAGCAGAGATGAGGTTTCACTATGTTGGCCAGGATGGTCTTGAACTCCTGGGTTCAAGCGATCCACCTGCTTCCACCTCCCAAAGTGCTGGGATTACAGGTGTGAGCCACCGCACCAGGCCAATGTTCAAAGAGATTTTATGAATAAATACATTCACGTAACCCAAACACCTATCAAAATACAGAGCATTTCCTTCAACCCAAAAAGTACCCTCATACTCTTTCCCAGTCAAATCCACTGCCAACTCACCCCGCAGAGGCAATCACTGTTTAGATTCTTTTTCTCACCAACAATTAGTTTTTCCTATCCTAGAACTTTATATTAATGGAACCATACAGGATGTCCTGGTGAGTGTAAAGTTTCTTTCACTAAGCATAATGTTGTGGAGATTCATTCATGTTACTGCATACGTTAGTGGTTGGTTCCTTCTTATTGCAGAGCAGTATTTCACTATATAACACAAATTGTTTCTTCATTCTCTTATTAATGAATATCTTTTTCCCCAACTTTGGAGTACCATGAATGGAGTTGCTATGAAATTCTTTTACAAGTCTTTTTTGGACAAATATTTTTCTTTCTCACGGAGAAATAATAAAGAGTGAAACTGCTGGCTCATAAGATAAATGCATGTTTATTTTAAAAGAAATGCCAGGTTTTTTTCCAAAGTGGTTGTATCATTTTACACTCCCGTTAACAAAAAGTATGAGTCCCTGTTGCTCTATATCCTCACCAACATTTGGTATCGACAATCTTTTCAATTAGAGCCATCTGATAGGTGTTTAATAACATCCACTATGGTTTTCATTTGCATTTCCCTGACAATAAGTGAGGTTATGCATTTTTCATGTGATTAATACTCATCTCTCTATCTGACTCTGTAGAATGTCTGTTGAAATTGTTTGACTCTGAGCAAGTAACTTCCCATCTTTCCAGGACTTCACTTTCCTCATAGTTAAATGAAAGTCATGAACTTTCAGATCTAGTGCCTTCCAACTCTTATATTCCTAAATTCCAGGTAGTGGTGTAACTATTATTAAACACCAAAGGTAATTACTGGGGCTCAGAACACAATACCTCCAATTATGGTGCCTTGGTATGCTGAATATTTTTCACCTGCAGAAGACAGGAGGGCCTCAGAAGGAAGGTTACTCTGACTTCCTGTCTTCTACCCTTCTTTCTCCCCAAAGCAAGACGTAAAATCTAGAAAAGTCGCCTCTCTGACCGACTATCTCTGAAAGTAGGTCATGGGGCCCTCAAGTGATCTATCACCTGAAAGAAAGAAACGCTACTGAACAAAGAGGCTTGCTGGGTTTCCCACTCAGTTTATTACATTAGATCATATCCTTTTGTCCAGTCATATTTCTCCACAACTACCCACTTCTTTCATCAGACTTAGCAAAAAAATAGTTTTCCCTTGTTCTTTACGTCTTCATTTCTGGAGGCTCCCACGTCATCTAAAACTTTATTAAATAAATGTGTTATGCTTTTCTCTTGTTAACCTGTGTTTTGTTATAGGGTTGTCAGTTGTAAACCTTGCATGGGTGAGTAAAAGATACTACTTTTTCTTCTCTACATAATCAAAAATGTTTCTGACCAATGTCAATAACCCCAGACAGCTGAACAAAACTAAGGATCTTAACAGTTACAATAATTATACCTTAACATTTCTTTAGCCCCATGAAGTTAACAAAGCACTTTCTTTTTTTCTTTTTTAATCAAGGACAATTCTTTTCACATTTTATTTTTTATTTCAATAGTTTGGGGGAACAGACGGTGTTCGGTTGCCGGGAAAAGTTCATTAGTAGTGATTTCTGAGATTCTGGTGCACTCATCACCCAAGCAGTGTACGCTGCAACCAGTGTGTAGTCTTTTATCCCTCACCCTCATCCCGTCCTTTCCCCAGAGTCCCCAAAGTCCATTATATCATTCTTATGCCTTTGCATCCTCAGTGTAAAATTTAGTTCTGAGAATTTAAGTTCTGGGATACATGTGCAGAATGTGCAGGTTTGTTACATAGGTATACATGTGCCATGGTGGTTTACTGCACCCATCAACCCATCATCTACATTAAGTATTTCCCCTAATGCTATTCCTTCCCCAGGCCCCCACCTCCTGCCAGGCCCCGGTGTGTGATGTTTTCCTCCTTGTGTCCATGTGTTCTCCTTGCTCAACTCCCACTTATGAGTGAGAACATGCAGTGTGTGGTTTTCTGTTCCTGTGTCAGTTTGTGGAGAATGATGGTTTCCAGCTTCATCCATGTCCCTACAAAGGACACGAACTCATCCTTTTTTATGGCTGTGCAGAATTCCATGGTGTATATGTGCCACATTTTCTTTATCCATATTTTCTTTATCCAATCTATCATTGATGGCCATTTGGGTTGATTCCAAGTCTTTGCTACTGTGAACACTGCCACAATAAACATATGTGTGCATGTGTCTTTATAGCAGAATTATTTATAACCCTTTGGGTATATACCCAGTAATGGGATTCCTGGGTCAAATGGTATTTCGATTTCTAGATCCTTGAGGAATCGCCACACTGTCTTCCACAATGGTTGAACTAATTTGCACTCCCACCAACAGTGTAAAAGCTTTCCTATTTCTCCACATCCTCTCCAGCACCTGATGTTTCCTGACATTTTAAAGATCACTATTCTAACTGGCATGAGATGGTAATTCACTGTGGTTTTGATTTGCATTTCTCTAACGACCAGTGATGATGAGCATTTTTTCAAATGTTTGTTGGTTGCATAAATGTCTTCTTTTGAGAAGTGTCTGTTCATATCCTTTGCCCACTTTTTGAGGGATTGCTTTTTTCTTGTAAATTTGTTTAAGTTCTTTGTAGATTCTGGATATTAGTCCTTTGTCAGATGGATAGATTGCAAAAGTTTTCTCCCATTCTGTAGGTCCCCTGTTCACTCTGATGATAGTTTCTTTTGCTGTGTAGAAGCTCTTTAATTAGATCTCATTTATCTATTTTGGCTTTTGTTCCCATTGCTTTTGGTGTTTTAGTCATGAAGTCTTTGCCCATGCCTATGTCCTGAATGCTTTTGCCTAGGTTTTCTGCTAGGGTTTCTACGGTTTTAGGTCTTACGTTTAAGTCTTTCATCCATCTTGAGTTAATTTTTGTACAAGGTGTAAGGAAGGGATCCAGTTTCAGCTTTCTGCATATGGCTAGCCAGTTTTCCCAACACCATTTATTAAATAGGGAATCCTTTCGCCATTGCTTGCTTTTGTCAGGTTTGTGAAAGATCAGATGGTTGTAGATGTGTGGTGTTATTTCTGAGGCCTCTGTTCTGTTTCATTGGTCTATATCTCCCTTTTGGTACCAGTATCATGCTGTTTTGGTTAATGTATCCTTGTAGTATAGTTTGAAGTCAAGTAGCATGATGTCTCCAGCTTTGTTCTTTCTGCTTAGGATTGTCTTGGCTATGTGGGCTCTTTTTTGTTCCATATGAAATTTAAAGTAGTTTTTTCCAATCCTGTGAAGAAAGCCAATGGTAGCTTGATGGGGCCAGCATTGAATCTTTAGATTACTTTGGGCAGTATGGCCATTTTCACGATATTGATTCTTCCTATCCATGAGCATGGAATGTTTTTCCATTTGTTTGTGTCCTCTCTTATTTCCTTGAGCAGTGGTTTGTAGTTCTCCTTGAAGAGGTCCTTCACATCCCTTGTAAGTTGGATTTCTAGGTATTTTATTCTCTTTGTAGAAATTGTAAATGGGAGTTCACTCATGATTTGGCTCTCTGTCTGTTATTGGTGTATAGGAATACTTGTGATTTCTGCACATTGATTTTGTATCCTGAGACTTTGCTGAAGTTGCTTATCAGCTTAAGGAGATTTTGGGC
>NW_012122487.1:7366021-7368237 GCF_000951035.1 Colobus angolensis palliatus
CACACTGTCTTCCACAATGGTTGAACTAGTTTACAGTCCCACCAACAGTGTAAAAGTGTTCCTATTTCTCCACATCCTCTCTAGCACCTGTTGTTTCCTGACTTTTTAATGATTGCCATTCTGACTGGTGTGACATGGTATCTCATTGTGGTTTTGATTTGCATTTCTCTGATGGCAATTTTTATGGTTTCAGGACTTAGATTTAAGTCTTTGATCTTGAATTGATTTTTACATAAGGTGAGAGATAAGGATCCAGCTTCACTCTTCTACATGTGGCTTGCCAACTATCCCAGCACTTCTGGCTGAATAGGGTGTCCTTTCCCCACTTAATGTTTTTATTTGCTTTGTCAAAGATCAGTTGGCTGTAAGTATTTGTCTTTATTTCTGGGTACTCTACCCTGTTCCATTGGTCTATATGCCAACTTTTATACCAGTACCATGCTGTTTCAGTAACTATAGCCTTGTAGTACAGTTTAAAAGTCAAGCAATGCGATGCCTCCAGATTTGTTCTTTTTGCTTATGTGGGCTCTTTTTGTTCCATAACAAAGCACTTTCATTTTCTCATTTCATCCTTAAAACAACCTACGTTCAAGTATCTATCTGTCAGTAAGTGGCAGAAGCAGGACCTAAATCTAAATCAGAATTCAGTGTTCTCTTAATTAAAACCTGCTGTGTACAAGAATGTTCATAGCAACATTATTCTTAATAATCAAAAATTGGACACTACTCAAATGCCCATCAATAATAAATGGATAAATATATAAGTGTGGAGTGTTTACACAATATAATACTATACATCAGTACAAAGCTCTCATACAATATGCATGAATTTCAAAAACATAATGTTGGAAGAAAGAAACCAGAAACAAAATAATATATACTTTATTATTCCATTTATATGAAGTACAAAAACTGGCAAAATTAATCCACACTATTAAAAACCAGTATAGTAGTTATTCATGTAGAAGGGCTTTTGATCATTTTCTGTTCCATGATCTGAGTGCTTGTTATAAGTGATATGGCTATCTAGGCACATTTATTTTTATATATTACATGTAAATAGAAAGTCTTTATTTAAGTCCAAGGGCTATGTAACAGACAGCTTTTGAAGATTAAATCCACTGCCTTTTTTCTTTTCTAGGCACCACACTCTAGCCCAGTGGTTTCTAAACCTGGCAAAATCAATGAAAGAGGCAGTGCTTCTTGAACATATAGATTTTCAAGCTAGAGATTTGGACTCAGATTATATGTGATGAGGAGCCTGGAATACATGTTTAAGACAAACAAACAAAAATCCCTTTGTGATTCTGTTGATTATTCATGGAAGAAGTGCTTCTAAAAAGTTACTAATAGAATTTTGAACTCCTTTTTCCATATATGCACAGCATAAAAATATTAATGTAAAGTAGATAAATGTTCACAAAATTGCCAGAAGACTTTTTAAATGTACCCAGCTAAGTCTGTACATCAAAAGTCAGTCAATGAATCAAAACCTTACCTCTGACTCTATATGGGATGTACACACAACAGTGAGGAGTAATATACAACAATCAGGTTACAACCTTAAACATGGGAAGAAATAGAAACAGTCTTACCATAGAGCTTTTCTTGGATCCTATGTGCCTCCGCTAATCTTTCTTCAGCAGCCCGTCTTCCAAGACCAGCTTCCTTTCTAGCAACAGCTAGGTCATATTCCAGACTTTGTCGCAATGCTTCTCCCTTTTCAACCTCAGACCGTAGCTTGGCAATCTGGCTCTCATAGCTTGCCAGCTAAAAACAGATTCCTGATATCAACATGTGTCCAAAGATTATGAGAGCATACACTCAAACATTTAAGTTTCTTAGAGAAACTTGTTTCCATAATATATACAAGGTAAAAATTCATAAATTTATATGTTCTGAATCACTGGAAAGGAAGCACTATCTTACAAAATGACACTCATTATGTTTTTTACTTTAGAGAATCCACTAGAGGAAAAAAAACAAAAAAAGTCTTATAAGAACTTTTTATAAAATTAAAGATAAATTACATATTTTAATCAGAAATAGTCACACCTTGGCCAGGCATGGTGGCTCACTCCTGTAATCCCAGCACTTTGGGAAGCCAAGGCAAGAGGATCACTTAAGCCCAGAAGTTCAAGACCAGCCAGGTCGGCCGGGCACAGTGGCTCAAGCCTGTAATCCCAGCACTTTGGGAGGCCGAGACGGGCGGATCA
>NW_012122487.1:7368524-7415859 GCF_000951035.1 Colobus angolensis palliatus
AAAAAAAAAAAAAAAAAAGACCAGCCAGGGCCACATGGGGAGACTCTGTCTCTATAATAATAATAATAATACAAAAATTAATCAGGCACCGTGGTATGCGCCTGTAGTCCCAGCTACTTAGGAGGCTGAGATGGAAGGATTGCTTGAGCCTGGGAGGCAGAGGTTGCAGTGAGCAGAGACCACGCCACTGCACTCCATCCTGAAGGACAGAGCAAGACTGTCTCAAAAAGAAAAGAAAAGAAAATATCCATACCTAAAAAAAAAAAATGCATGATACATACTAAGCACTTAAAAATTTATTATTTCCTTTCCTCCTTCTATTTCCTAAGTGAAACCAATAAATAAATTGCATCATAGTAGTTTAATATTGTCTGTATTATTTCTCTTGATTATGATATAACTGATCATTAAGTAATAAAAGTGCCAAATTTGCAGGGATTTAAATGAACGAGTATCGAATTTGTGATCCTTCTGAAGTAGCATGACAGAAAGTCAGAGACAACTGGCTTCTCAATAGGCTTGATCAATGAGAGGCACATGTGGAGTGACTGACGGCAGGAGAAGTGAAAATGCCAAGATAGTTCTGCCTTTCTAGATCTACCTCGAGTAGTTATCCCTCTCTTGTCTGTGGCTGCAAATCCTGATGGACAATCCCTCCCTCCATGGGCCTTGCTTTGTCCAGTTCTAGCTCTAATCAACCTTGGGAATAGAAGCAGTTCTTAATGTTGTTGGGTTGTCTTAATCTCCTCTAGTTGTCTTTTCCGCTTTTCTCGTACCTGTGTAACCAATACCTGCTACTAATGTCCCTTAGTTGTAAGACTTAGAAAGGTTTCTGTTTTCCTAACTGAATACCCAGTAATATTGCTCTTGGTATCAGAAATTATCTCAAGATGGGTTTATAACATTGAGTGTCTAACATATTTAAGTGTGAACACAGTGAAAGCCTCTTTGCAGGTAGAAATAGGATTCTAGTGATCTACAGCATACAGTGGGATCACAGTTCTTTAAATTATGGTGTGCAGTTGTTTAGGATGAAGTGACAGTTGAAAACAAGCCTTTGGAAAATGAAGTAATGAATGCACTTAACTATGATGCCAGTATTGATTTACTATAAGACCTGAGGGGTAGAAAGGCTAAATCTCACTATACTAGAGAATTTACAAAAACAAAATGATAATCTCAGAGCTTTAGAATCTCAGTTCAAGACAGTCAGAAAACCAGAGCTTTTATGGTGACTTTAAAATAATTGCTTATTTAGTATAGCCCCAGGGCAGATAAGGTTATGAACAAACCTGAAAATCTAATTATGGGAAATGCAAAATTACAAGTTCAATGAAGAGTTTCACCAAGTTTCTACTGTTAAGATGGTATCAGCTGGACATTAAGCAGGAAGAACATAGGATGAGGACTTTCAGTATTGAACAAACCTATAAACTATGAACTCTCAAATCCCCCCTGAACACTCCTTACCAAAAAAAAGGAGACTCTCCTTTCTGACTGAGGTAACCAGTTTTCTTGCTGAAAGATTTAGTAACGACCACACCTGAAGCAGGTGCCTTGCAGGAGCATTTGCAAGATCCACCTACATCGCTATGTTCACCACAGATTGACTGAGATCTCAGTATGCTACAGAAGGAAAAATGCAGTCTGCTCCAGGAAGAAATAGCTTATATAGCAGAAGAACTGAAAGCTCTTGCTAATCTAGTTTTCACAGGACTTGGAGAACATGTACAAGATTGATTTCATAAGTTAACTCTAACAGTTCTGCTTGGATGGTTGACTGAAAATTGAATTCAACATCGGCCTACAATCATTTCATAAGGTCAAAATACCACTACTTTCCTGGCATAATACAGACTTAAAAACATGGGAGTGGTTTTGTGCAAACCAAAGCCTCCCCTTTCCTGGACTACATCCTCTTCGAGGGCACAAAGTACATTACTTAAAATTAAAATGCTGGCCAGGTGCGGTAGATGGCTCCTGCAATCCCAGCACTTTGAGAGGCTGATAAGAGAGGGTTGCTTGAAGATAGGAGTTTGAAACCAACCTGAGCAACAGAGCAAGACCCCATGTCTACAAATAATAATAATAATAAATTAGCCAGCCGTGATGGCACACACCTTTAGTCCTAGTTACTTGGGAGGCTGCAGCATAAAATCACCTGAGCCCAGGAGTTCTAGGCTGTAGGGAGCTATGATCACATCACTGCATGCAATCCTGGCAACAAAGCAAGACCCTGTCTCTAAAAGAAAAGATTTAAAACAACAAATATACATACATGTATACATACACACATACACACACACTAACTGAAATATGATACACAATATGTAGCTATAATTTTTTTTTTTTTTTGAGACAGAGTCTTGCTCTGTCACCCAAGCTGGAGTGCAGTGGCATGATCTCGGCTCACTGCAACCTCTGCCTCCCAGGGTCAAGTGATTCTCCCACTTCAGCCACCCAAGTAGCTGGGAGTATAGGCGCGTACCACCACACCCAGCTAATTTTTGTATTTTTAGTAGAGACAGGATTTCGCCATGTTGGCCAGGCTGGTCTCAAACTCCTGACTTCAAGTGATTCGCCCACCTCAGCCTCCTCAAGCGCTGGGATTACAGGCGTGAGCCATGGCACCCATCCTGTAGCTGTAATTTCTAAAATGTGGTATGCATCCGTGATTTCTATTGATGATACTCAAAAGTATTGCTAACACTACTATGACTTGTTAAAAGAGGACTGGCTGGGTCAAGCCCTTCAGAACTGAAGGAAATGCTTAATATCAGTTAGAGGTTAATAAAAATAAAATTATAAGCTTTCCCCATCTAAGTTTACAGATTCCCTGATTTCTCTTTTTGAGGACTCCAGCTTAAGAATCCCTGCTCTTAAAGAGTACTGGCTGGGTCAGACAGTATCTTCAGGCCATAAAGCCTACTGATTAGTCCTAAGTTTCCAGTATTTTTGGCTAAAAGAAGTTATGTCAGCTGGGTACAGTGGCTCACATCCGTTGTCCCAGCACTTTGGGAGGCCAAGGCAGGTGGATCACTTGAGCCCAGAAGTTCAAGACCAGCCTGGACAACATGGCAAAACCATGCCTCTATAAAAATACAAAAAACTAGTCAAGCATGGTGGCAAATTTTATTTCACTTAATTATCACAACAACCCTTTGGGACCAGCAGTTCACAATGAGAAACCAATGGTGTACAGGATAAACAAGTAGCCCAAGATGATGCATCTTAAATGGAAAGGCCAGGAATGAATTGAGCTCTGTGTAACTAGTCAAGCATGTAGTCCCAGCTCCTCAGGAGGTTGAGGTAGGAGATGACTTGAGTCCAGGAGGTTGATGCTGCAGTAAGCCAAGATGACACCACTGCACTCCAACCTGGGTGACACAGAGAGACCCTGTTTCAAAAAAAAACACACAGACACACACACACACAAAGAAGTTATGTCACTCTTTACCCTCTCCCTTTCCCATTTATCTGGATTTTCTTGCTCTGTCATCACTATCTGGGCCAATGAGATATCTGAATAGGCTCACAGTCTTCTTGTCCTATTTTCCACAACTTTACTGTTATGCTCAAATGATTCTAAAAACCACTGCAACAATGAAAACTTTATAGTATTTTCTTATCCTAATCATCAATATCAATGCAACTTCGTCTCATCTGGATCCTACGAGTCTGTAAGCAATTCTTCTCCCCATACCCTCTGTCTACTAATAAATCCTCTAAACAGTAATCTATTATTCAAATACCTATCAAAGAAAACTGTAGCTCAGAAAAATGAAGTAACTTGCCTAAAATCCCCCAACAATAAAACTCCTAGAGAAGTCTTTAAATATATTTTGTGCCAATCACCATGCATGATTTGTGTTCGCATTAGGAATACATGATAAGGCATATATGGCCTTAGTTTTTAGATCACTGCATTCCTCTCTGCCTTGCTTCCTGATGGGTATACTTGAAGATTGTATGGCTAAAAAATTTAACTACGTAATACAAGTATGATCATCTACAGAAATAACTGAAGGCCAGGCACAGTGGCTCACTGGCTCATACCTGTAATTCCAGCACTTTGGAAGGTCGAGGCAGGTGGATCACTTGAGGTCAGGAGTTTGAGACCAGCCTGGCCAATATGGTAAAGCCCCGTCTCCTCTAAAAATACAAAAATTTGTCTGGGCGCGGTGGCTCACACCTATAATCCCAGTACTTCGGGAGGCCAAGACAGGTGGATCACAAGGTCGGGAGTTTGAGACCAGCCTGCTCAAGATGGTAAAACCCCGTCTTTACTAAAAATACAAAAATTAGCCAGGCGCAGTGGCAGGCATCTGTAATCCCAGCTACTTGGGAGGCTGACGCAGAAGAATAGCTTGAATCTGGGAGGCAGAGGTTGCAGTGAGCCAGGATAGCACCATTGTACTCCAGCCTGGACAACAGACTGAGTGAGACTCTGTTTTAAAAAAAAAAAAAAAAAAAGAAAAGAAATAATGGAAAATAATAATAATTACTAATATAAATCTGGAGTTGAACCAATTATAATTTCCTGTTTTAAGAAAACTGTCTTCCTTCCCTAAGATAATTTCCTACCTCTTTAATGTGAACATATACTTCAAAACATTTTGATCAAATAAAAGAAAACAGTGTGTTCTGCTGAGAAATCTAATGACAACTATAAACATATTATGAAAGAATATATTTATTTTTATTTTATTTTTTGTAGATACAGGGTCTCACTCTGTTGCTCAGGCTGGTTTCAAACTCCTGGGCGCAAGCAATCCTCTTGCCTTGGCCTCCCAAAGTGCTGGGAATATAGGCATGAGCCACCACACCTGGCTGTGAGAGAATTTATTTAATAAAGGAATGATTATCATCACACTAATACTCTCAAGTAACATGTACATTTGGTTTTAAAAAATAAGTTTTAGCGTTTATGAATAATTAGCATACATTCAACACATATCACTTTATATGGATTATTACAATGTAAATAGAAGCAATTACTTCAACTATTACTTTAAAATTACCTCAGTTGGGCTGGGCACGGTGGCTTACGCCTGTAATCTCAGCACTTTGGGAGGCCAAGGTGGGCAGATCACCTGAGGTTACGAGTTCAAAACCAGCCTGGCCAACACAGTAAAACCCCATCTCTACTAAAAATACAAAAATTAGCTGGGTGTGGTAGCACGTGCCTATAATCCCAGCTACTGGGGAGGCTGAGACAAGTGATTTTCCAATCACTTGAACCTGGAGGCAGAGGTTGCAGTGAGCCAAGATCGTTCCAGTGCACTTCAGCCTGCGTGACAGAGTGAGAAATCGTCTCAAAAAAAAGACAAATTATAATAATAATATTACCTCAATTGCTACTAAAAAATACAAAGAGAATGATTACGTATTCATCTCTTGTTTTTTCAATCAGCAATACCACCGCTCCTTAGATACACTGAAAAAAATCATCTTTTCATACTCTCCTCTGTTGCCCAGGCTGGAGTATAGTGGCACAATCTCAGCTCACAGAAACCTCCAGCTCCAGGGTTCAAGTGATTCTCCTGCCTCAGCCTCCCAAGTAGCTGAGATTACAGGTGTGCGCCACCACACCTAGCTAATTTTTGTATTTTTAGTAGAAATGGGGTTTTACCATGTTGGCCAGGCTGATCTTAAACTCCTGACTTCAAGTGATCCACCCACCGTGGTCTCCCAAAATGCTGGGATTATAAGCATGAGCCACCACACCTGGCCCTTTGTATACATTTATTCAGTACACCACCACTGACTGATGGCCTACTATGTGCCAGTAAACATGAGCAATATGGAGACAAAGTGGGATCACTGTTTTCAGCTCTCAGGGGGTTTACAAACTAAAGAAGAGCAGATAAGCATGATATAAATGTTTTAGTTCTAAAATATCCGTAACAGCAACATGTTGTGGAAGAAAAAAGTAGTAGCTGGTTTAACTCAGAAAGACATGACAAGGTTTCCCAACATGAGAACTGCATAACTTAGCAAAAAGGGAAGAAAAACATACTGCTTACACTTAACTGTCAATAAATTACAGCTACTATTACAGTACACGAGTACTCTCCAAATTTTATTTCACTTAATTATCACAACAACCCTTTGGGACCAGCAGTTCACAATGAGAAACCAATGGTGTACAGGATAAACAAGTAGCCCAAGATGATGCATCTTAAATGGAAAGGCCAGGAATGAATTGAGCTCTGTGTAATTTGATATTCTTCCCACTACACCAGGTGGCCCAAACTGAGTTTTAAGAATAAATAAGATTTAGCAGAGAAAAAAGGAGAAAGAACACAGCAGAGAGAAGAGGCATAAAGATATGACTCATGAGTTATCTTAGAAAGGAAGAAAAACTATCTTGGAATATATACATACACATATGAAATATATATATACACATACATACTAATAAAAGAAATAATGACTTACAACATAAAGATAATTTATGAATTAAACTATGATTAAAAATTCCATACTCAAATTTACTTGAGATTGTTCCATAATTGAGACCTTAAAGGAACCTACATTATGATTTCAAAAATGTCTGATTTACAAATCCTTTAATCATCAAACATGTTCATAAATTAATATTTTTAATCAATTGAACCCATTAATTAAAATAAATCTAAGATAACATAGAAATAAACATAATTCATTAAAGTTCTACTTTAACACTTATGCAATTACACTACATTTTAAAATCATGTTTTATTTACTACAATTTCCTTTTTAAACACAAGAATGGTATAGTGATAAAGGTTAAACATGGAGTTTTTCATATGAAATAAATCTAAAAATCAAACTCAACTTTTAACATTATTTCAGAGGAAAATAAATCGTACCTCTGCATTGTGTTTGGTTGTTATTTCTAATTTTTCTTTTTTAGCCCGATGGAGTTTCTTCCTGAGATCAGCAGTAATATCCAACTCTGTTTCAGTTTTAAGTATTTGTTTTACATCTGATGAGGCATTCTTCAACCTACAAAATAAGATTATAGTAAAATATATATGCTTCTCATAAAGCACATTTCAGAGCATTTCTGATATTTCTGACAACTTATTTTTCAACAAACAGAGAGAACATGACATAGTTCTTGACTTAGAGTTCACAATCTAGTAAAAGATGTCCATTGCGAAAGCTATGTAGAAATACAAAGTAGTATATATAGATAGATAGACATCTAGCAACAAACCACTGTCTAATGGGAAATTACCACATTATTCAAGACTGCTACTTAAACTGTCTGATCATACCACAGGCTGGATCATTTTGGAAGAGACTGGGTTCACCCACTTTTTTTCTTTGTAAATAATACATTTTGTTTACTGCAAATGTAATACATAATACAAAAAGAAAAATGTCAGACTAAAGCACACTACTCTCTCCCAAAAATAAAAATGAAACATTAAAACAACCGCAAACAGAATTCAGAGGTATAAACTCACAAGAGAAAGAACACAAAATATGAGATAATAGCAATAAAATACTGGAAGCTGAAATGCATATGGACAAGTGGTAATTGATAACCCCCAAAAGCTCAGTAATTGACAACACCTTTGAAAATCAGGGTAAAAGTAGAGCAGAAAACAGGAGAATTAGTTGAAAGTCTGCCAACAAAATAATTACATCCTCAGATCCCCTATCCCCTACACCACACAACTGGGTACCTATCTCTTTCCCAGTCTGTCAGAAAAACACTAGGGGTTTATTCCCTGGAGAGGATAAAACAGAAGGTCTCTGGATCAGAACACATTAGATACAAATGATGTAAGTTTTTCATACTATATACAATAAGTTGAGTTAAAAGTTATAAAATGAAAGAGCGCTCTAGAGTTTTAATACTACTTGTCTTGCCAGAATGATGGCAGTCAAGCAGTGATTGGAAGTGTCTTCCCTACAGAACCTAAGCAACCAGGTGAAAAATACCTAAAGATACTGATGCCAGTCATTCTCTAGCAAAACAGCTTAACCATATAACCCTACAGAGCATGACACAAACACAAAGCCTCACACACTCAGCTTCCAATCATCTTTTTAGGTGAAGCCCCTACTTTTCAATGTAAGCAGACAGCCAACAATCACCAAGAGTTTAGGAAGCACCTAATATGATAAATAGAGACCAAAAATATGGTGCATGGAAAGAAGCATGCCTTGAAAGACTATGCAGAAAGATGACAACTTAGAGGAGAAAAAAAAAACTAACATTGTCTCCTAAAAAAAATAGGAGAGAGTATAACAGCCATATATCACAGCCATGACTGCAATAAGAAATGAAATATTCAGAGGAAAAAAAGCTCTTAAAAATCAAAAACACGGCCGGGTGCAGTGGCTCAGGCCCGGCCTCCAAGCACTTTGGGAGGTTGCGGTGGGCAGATCACTTGAGGCCAAGAGTTCAAGACCAGCCAGGCCAACATAGTGAAACCCTGTCTCTACTAAAAATACAAAAATTAGCTGGGTGTGGTGGCTCATGCTTGTAATCCCAGCTACTTGGGAGGCTAAGGCAGGAGAATCCCTGAACCCAGGAAGCAGAAATTGCAGTGAGCAGAGATCACACCATTGCACTCCAGCCTGGGCAACAAGAGTGAAACTCCATCTCAAAAAAAAAAAAAAAAGAAAGAAAAAGAAAAGAAATCAAAAACACAAAGTAAGAAAATGAAAAGCTAAATAAATAAAAATAAAAGAAAAATCTCCCAGAAAATAAAGCAAAAAGAGATGGAGATGAAAAAATTGAAAATTTTTTAAATTAGAAGACTATCCAAGAAGTTCAAAATCTAAATAAAGGTGCAGAATGAGAAAATATAAATTTATAACATTAAATAGTCTTATTATTTTGTAAGCATTGTTCTAAGCATTTTACATATATAAACCTATTTATTCTTCACAATAATCTCATGAGATTGGTACTATTATGACCCCTATGACCCAAGTTCACAGGGCTAGTGAGGGGCAGAGCTGAAATTCAAACCCTGAAAGCCTGGCTCCATGATATATCCTCTTAACCACTGCACTATGTCTCTCTGAAGGGGAGGAAACTATTATAGAAACAAATCCACGGAAATAGGCAGATTCTGAAGGATATAAGTTTCAAACCGAAAGGGCCTACTAAAAGAGCTCAGGTTAAATGCATGGAAATTTCAGAAAACAGGGAACAAAAAAGTAGTTCCTCCAAAGTCCAGAGAGAAATAAATAGGTTTTACACAAAAGACTAAGAAATATGTTTGACTATAAAAATCCCTGAAAGACAGCCAGGGCGCGGTGGCTCACGTCTGTAATCCCAGCACTTTCAGAGCCCGAGACGGGTGGATCATGAGGTCAGGAGATTGGAGACCATCCTGGCTAACGCAGTGAAACCCCATCCCTACTAAAAATACAAAAATTAGCTGAGCGTGGTGGCGGGCGCCTGTAGTCCCAGTTACTTGGGAGGTTGAGGCAGGAGAATGGCATGAATCAGCGAGACAGAGCTTGCAGTGAGCTGAGATAGCACCAATGCACTCCAGCCTGGGAGACAGAGCAAGACTCTGTCTCAAAAAAAAAATTAAAAAATAAAAAATCCCTGAAAGACAACCTAGGCAATACCACCCTGGACATAGGAACACGCAAAGATGTCATGACGAAGATGCCTAAAGCAATCACAACAAAAGCAAAAACTGACAAATGGGATCTAATTAAACTTAAGACGTTCTTCACAGCAAAAGAAACTATCAACAATGTAAACAGACATCCTAGAGAATGGGAAACAAATATTCGCAAATTATACACCTGACAAAGGTCTAATATTCAGCATCTATAAGCAACTTAAATTTATTAAAAAAAAAATTTTAAAGTAGGCAAAGGGCATAAAAAGATACTTTTCAAGAGAAGACATACATGCAGCCAACAAGCATATGAAACAAAGTTTAGTATCAGTGATCATTAGAGAAATGCAAATCAAAACCACAATGAGATAACATCTCACACTAGTCAGAATGGCTATTATTAAAAAGTCAAAAAATAAGGCCAGGCGCAGTGGCTTACGCCTGTAATCCCAGCACTTCGGGAGGCCGAGGTGGGTAGATCACCTGAGGTCAGGATTTAAGACCAGCCTGGCCAATATGGCAAAACCCCGTCTCTACTAAAAAATACAAAAATTAGCTAGACATTGTGGCGGGCGCCTGTAATTCCAGCTACTCGGGAGGCTGAGGCAGGGAGAACTGCTTGAACCTGGGAGGAGGAGGTTGCAGTGAGCCGAGATCATACCACTACACTCCAGCCTGGGCGAAAGAGCGAGATTCCATCTCAAAAAAAAAAAAAAAAAGTCAAAAAATAACAGATCGGGGCAAGGTTGCAGGAAAAAAGGGAACACTTACATACTAATGATAGAGAATGTAAATTAGTTCAACCATTATAGAAAGCAACATGGTGATTCCTCAAAGAGCTTAAAACAGAACTACTATTCAACCCAGCAACCCCATTACTAGGTATACACCCAGAGGAAAATAAATCATTCTACCATAAAGACACATGCATACAAATGTCCACTGCAGCACTATCCACAATAGCAAAGGCATGGAATCAACCTAACTGCCCCTCAATGACAGACTGGATAAAGAAAATGTGGTACATATACACCATAGGATACTATGCAGCCATAAAAAATAATGAGATCATGTCTTTTGTGGGAACATGAATGGAGCTAGAGGCCATTATCCTTAGCAAACTAACCCAGGAAAGGAAAACCAAATACCACGTGTTCTCACTTATAAATGGGAACTAAATGATAACTCATGGACACAAAGAAAAAAATAACGGACTACTTAAGGGTAAAGGGTGTGGGAAGAAAGAGGAGCAGAGGAAAGAAAAAAAAAGGAAGAGCAGCAGAAAAATAACTATTGGGTACTAGGCTTAGTACCTGGGTGATGGAATAATCTGTACAACAAATCCCCATAGCACGAGTTTGCCTATATAACAAACCTGCACATGTACCCCTGAACCTAAAACAAGTTTTAAAAAAAAGTCTGACATCATTTCTCAACAGAAACACTGGAAATTAGGAAATAATGATGCAATGCCTGACAAAATTCCAAGGGAAAAATCATTTCTAACTTAAAATTTCTTTTTTTTTTGAGATGGAGTCTCGCTCTGTCACCCAGGCTGGAGTGCAGTGACTGGATCTCAGCTCACTGCAAGCTCCGCCTCCTGGGTTCACACCATTCTCCTGCCTCAGCCTCCCGAGTAGCTGGGACTACAGGCGCCCGCCACCTCGCCCGGCTAGTTTTTTGTATTTATTAGTAGAGACGGGGTTTCACCGTATTAGCCAGGGTGGTCTCGATCTCC
This sequence comes from Colobus angolensis palliatus, assembly GCF_000951035.1. Classification (NCBI taxonomy): domain Eukaryota; kingdom Metazoa; phylum Chordata; class Mammalia; order Primates; family Cercopithecidae; genus Colobus; species Colobus angolensis. The sequence goes on from NW_012122487.1 coordinate 7,379,850, forward strand.
TGACCTCGTGATCCGCCCGTCTCGGCCTCCCAAAGTGCTGGGATTACAGGCTTGAGCCACCGCGCCCGGCCACTTAGAATTTCATACCCAACAAATCACCATCCAAAGACAAGACGATAAGAAAGACAATTTCAGATCTGCCAGGCCTCAAAATATTTACCTCCCATGAACTTTCTCAGGAGGCTAATGGAACATTTACTCCACCAAAATGAGACAGAGAAAGACATGGGATTCTAGAAGTTGGGTACTCAACACAAGAAAACAGCAGAGGGATTTCCAGGATAGTGATGGGAGGAAATACTAAGATGACACATGTGCAGCAAAGCACTTAAACGGAAATCTGTTCCAGCAGGACTGGTCAAAGCCTCCAGGAGTGATTTATTTAAGAAGATGAAAACACACCAAGTGTAGTGGCTCACACCTGTAATCCCAGGTTACAGGTGTAACCTTTGGCCTCCTGCTTTGGGAGGCCAAAGCAGGAGGATCACTTGAGCCCAGGAGGTCAAGATTGCAGTGAGCCATGATTATGCCACTGCACTACAGCCTGGGTGACAGAACAAAACACTGTCTTTAAAAAAGGAAGAAGAAGGAGGAGAAGGAGAGGAGAAGAACAAGAAGAAGAAGAAGACAAAAAACATATTGAGAGAGATTTATGTAATTTGTTTGGAGCATGAAGTTGAATTCCTGGTAAGTTCATAGAAACTAAGCAAACAAACCAAATAAGAAAGCAGGTAATTATTAATCCAAGCAAAATAAATTGTAAAAGAAAGTAAAAAATGTCACTGAATACTACTACATGGGCTCAACTTAAAGTTTTCATAACTATAACAATGTCAACATTGAATAACTAATCTAAGATTATAATATCACTAAATGTAGAGAACAGAAAAGGAAGTAGGCAGGAATGAGAACTAAATTATGATCCTCTGTACCAGGAAGTCAGTAGATCACACTTAAAACTAAAAAAATCAATTAACAACATGAAAAAAAATTTTTAAGAGATGAAAAACACCACCTCAGAGAGTTGAAAGAAGGATTTTTTTAGGAATCTAGAAAGTGGATTTGCCTCAAAGAAATTAGTACTGCCGTTTTCTGTAATGACACTAAATAAATTTTACAGCACAATGGATTATTTAAATAATGTGCATATATAACTTTAATTTTTAAAATAAGACTAAAATAAAACTGAGATAATCAATGGAACCAAAATTTGGTTCTTTGAAAAGAGCAATAAAGTTAATAAACCTTTGGCTAGATTAACAAATAAAAAAAGAAAAATCTCATATTATAAAAATAAAGAATGAAGAAGGAAACATCATTACCATCTAGAAGGATTATAAGAGAATATTCTGTACAACAGTATACCAACAAATTAAACAATTCAGATCAAATGGATGAATTCCTAGAAAAACACAAATTACTGAAACTAACTCAAAAGGAAATAAAAAATCTGGATAGATCTTTAACAGATAAGGATATTGTACTATCTAACCACAGAGGATGCCCAAGCACAGATAGCTTCACTGGCAAATTCTACCAAACTTGTAAAGAAAAAATAATACCAATCTTTACATAACAGGAGAAACCCATTCTATGAACCTGGCATTACTTGAATACCAAAACCAAACTAAGTTATTACAAGAGGGGAAAACAGATTAATATCCCTCATGAATACAGATGGAAAAATCCTCAACAAAGCATTAGCAGACCAAGTAGCTGGGCATGATGGCACCTGCCTGTAGTCCCAGCTACTTGGGAGGCTGAGGTGGGGGGATCACTTGAGCACAGGAGTCCAAGGCTGCAGTGAGCTATGATCACCACTGTACACTGGCCTGGGTGACAGAGTAAGACTTCATCTCAAAAAAAAAAAAAAAATTGGGCAAACCAAATCCAGCAACATCTTAAAAAGATTATACAACATGACTAAGCAGGATGTATCCCCAAAATATAAAATTGGTATAACATCTGAAAATTAATTGATGTAATACACAATTTTAACAAAATAAAGAGGCTAGGTGTGATGGCCCATGTCTGTAATCCCAGCACTTTGGGAGGTCAAGGCAGGAGGATAGCTTGAGGCCAGGAGTTCAAGGCTAAGTGCCTATAGTTCCAGCTACTCAGGAGGCTGAGGCCAACCACCTGAGTCCAGGAGTTCGAGGTTGCAGTGAGGTATGACCAGACCACTGTAATCAAGTCTGGGTGACAGAGCAAGACCCTGTCTCTAAAATTAGTTAATTAGTTAATTAATTAATTAGAAGACAAAAACTACATGATCATCTCAATGGATGCAGAAAAAGCATTTGACAAAATCCAACACCTATTCATGATAAAAACTATTAACAAACTACAAGAAAATTTCCACACCTGAAAAAGGACACCTACAAATAACCTACAGCTGGCATCATACTTAACGGTGAAAGAGTAAACGCTTCCTGTAAGATCTGAAACAAGAAAAAGAAATCTGCTATTAAAACTTCTAGTCAAGATGTACTAGAGATGTAGATGGTGCAATCATGTAACACAAAAGAAATAAAAGGCATGCATACTGGACAAGAAGAAGTAAAACTGTCTTTAATTACAAAGGACATGATTCTGAAAGAAAATCCTAGAAATCCACTAAGAACAAACAGACTAAGGCCAGGCGCGGTGGCTCAAGCCTGTAATCCCAGCACTTTGGGAGGCCGAGACGGGTGGATCACGAGGTCAGGAGATTGAGACCATCCTGGCTAACACGGTGAAACCCCATCTCTACTAAAAATACAAAAAACTAGCCAGGCGAGGTGGCAGGCACTTGTAGTCCCAGCTACTCGGGAGGCTGAGGCAGGAGAACAGCGTAAACCCGGGAGGCAGAGCTTGCAGTGAGCTGAGATCCGGCCACTGCACTCCAGCCTGGGCGACAGAGCAAGACTCTGTCTCAAAAAAAAAAAAAAAAAAGAAAAAAGAAAAAACAGACTAGAACTAAAATCAATTTCAGCAAGGTCACAGAATACAAGATCAATACACAAAAATCAATTATACTTCTATATACTAGCAATGAACAATCAAGAAAACAATCCCATTTATAACAGCATCAAAAAGAATAAAATAAATTTAACAAAAGAAATGCAAGGCCAGAGATGGTGGCTCATGCCTGATCCCAGCACTTTGGGAAGCCAAGGCAGGAGGATCATTTGAGGCCAGGAGTTCAAGACCAGCCTGAGAAACATAGCAAGATCTTGTCTCAACAAAAATAAAAAAAATTGACCAGGCATGGTGGCACATGCCTGTAGTCCTGGCTACTCAGGAGGCTGAGGCAGGAGGATCACTTGAGCTCAGGAGTTTGAGGCCACAGTCAGCCAATATCATGCCACTGCACTCTAGCCTGGGCAACAGAGCAAGATCTTGTCTCAAAAAAAAAAAAAAAGTGAAAGATTTTTACACTGAAAAATACAAAATGTTGTTGAAAGAAGTTGAAAAGTTAAACAAATGGAAAGACATTCCATATTCACATTCATATAAGGAAAAGTCAACATTATTAAAATGGCAATTCTCCCCAAATTACTCTACATATTCAATATAATCCCTATTAAAACCCCAACAGACATTTTGGCAGAAACTGAAAAGCTAATCCTAAAATTTGGAAAGACAAAGAATTCAAAATAGCCAAAACAATCTTGAAGAAGAACAAATGGGAAAACGTTTGCTTCCTAATTTCAAAACTTACTATAAAGCTACAGTAATCAAGACAATGTGGTTTTGGATTAAGAACAGACATGTACGCCTGTAATCCCAGCACTGTGGGAGGCCAAGGCCGGTGGGTCATGAGGTCAGGAGTTCAAGACCAGCCTGCCCAAGATGGCAAAACCCCATCTCTACTAAAAATACAAAAATTAGCTGGGTGCAGTGGCAGGCACCTGTAATCCCAGCTACTCAGGAGACTGAGGCAGGAGAACCACTTGAACCTGGAGGGCAGAGGTTGCAGTGAGATCACGCCACTGCACTCCAGCCTTGACACAAAGTGAGACTCCGCTTCAAAAAAAAAAAAAGAACAGACATGTAGATCAATATATCAGAGTTAAGACTCCAGAAATAAACCTATACTTACACATGGTTAAGTAATTTTCAACAGAAGTACCAAGGCAATACAATAGGGAAAGTTGAGTCTTATCAACAATGCTGCTGCTGGAATAACTGTCTATCCACATGCAGAGACAAATTTAGACCCTTACCTCATACCATACACAAAAAGTAACTTAAAATAGAGCACTAAATATAAGAGTTAAAATTATAAAACTTCTAGAAGAGCCAGGCGCGGTGGCTCAAGCCTGTAATCCCAGCACTTTGGGAGGCCGAGACGGGCGGATCACGAGGTCAGGAGATCGAGACCATCCTGGCTAACACGGTGAAACCCCGTCTCTACTAAAAATACAAAAAACTAGCCGGGCGAGGTAGCGGGCGCCTGTAGTCCCAGCTACTCGGGAGGCTGAGGCAGGAGAATGGCGTGAACCCAGGAGGCAGAGCTTGCAGTGAGCTGAGATCTGGCCACTGCACTCCAGCCTGGGTGACAGAGCGAGACTCTGTCTCAAAAAAAAAAAAAAAAAAAAAAACTTCTAGAAGAAAAATCTTCATGACCTTAAGTTAGTCAGAGATTTCTTATATACAAAATCAAAAGCACAACTCCTACAGGAAAAGAACTGATAAACTGAACTTCATCAAAGTTAAAAACTTTGTGCATTTCCATAGATGTTATTAAGAAAATGAAAAGTCAAGCCACTAAACAGGAGAAAAATGTTTGCATATCATATATCTTTTTTGTTGTTGTTGTTGTTGAGACAAGGTCTCGCTCTGTCACCCTGGCTCAAGTACAGTGGCAGGATCTCAGCTCACTGCAATTTCCACCTCCCAGGTTCAAATGATTCTCATGCCTCAGCCTCTGGAGTAGCTGGGACCACACAGGCACACCACCACGCCCAGCTAATTTTCATATTTTTTTGTAGAGATGGGGTTTCACCATGTTGGCCAGGCTGGTCTCAAACTCCTGGGCTCAAGCAATCCACCCACCTCAGCCTCCCAAAGTGCTGGGATTACAGGCATGAGTTACTGCACCAGGCCAGCAAATAAGATATCTGATAAAGGACTTGCATTACAAATATACAAAAACTCTTAAAGCTCAATAACATGAAAATAAATAACACAATTTAAAAATGAACAAAAGATCTGAAGAGACATTTCACCAATGAAGATATATGAATGACCAAAAAGCAAATGCAAAGATGTTCAACATCATTAATCATCAGGAAAATTCAAATTATAACCTCAATAACATACAACTTCACACTCACCAAAATGGCTAAATTGAAAAAGTCAGATAAAAACCAGTATTGGTCAGGATACGGAGAAACTGAAACCCTCAATTATTGCTAGTGATAATATAAAATGATTCAGCCACTTAAGAACACAATTTGGCAGTTTCTTGAAAATTTTAACATAAATTTACTATATGATACAGCATTGCTGCTCCTAAGAATCTACCCAAGGGAAACAAAAACATATGTCAACACAAAGACATATGTAAATGTGCACAGCAGCATTATTCATAGTACCCAAAAAATGGAAACAACTCAAATGTCTGTCAACTGGTATATGGGCATAATGTGGCATATCCGCACAATGGAATACTATCAGCAACAAAAAGAAACAAAGTGCTGCTACATGCTACAACTTGACAAACCTCAGGAATATGCCCTGTAAAAGAAGCCACAAAAGACCATATATTATGTGATTCCAATTATATGAATTGTTCAGAAAAGGCAAATCTACAGAAACAAAGTAGATTAGTAGATTTTAAATAACTGTATCTAGATTCTAGAATTATAAAAAGTAATTTAGCCATTAAAAATTATGACAAGCTGGGGCAATGGTGCGTGCCTACAGTTCCAGTTACTTGGTAGGCTGATGCAGGAGGACTGCCTGAGGCCAGGAGTTTTCAGACAGCCTGGGCAACATAACAAGACCCCACTTCATAAAAATTTAAAAATTATGACATATTGATGTGGCAAGAAGTTTCCCCAAAATTGAAAAAGCAGGATACTAAATAAGGTGAAATATTCTAATTTTTAAATACATATTTAAAATTAGCCAGGCGTGGTGGCAGGCACCTGTAATCCCAGCTACTTAGGAGGCTGAGGCAGGAGAATCACTTGAACTTGGGAGGTGGAGGCTGCAGTGAACCAAGATCACGCCACTGCACTCCAACCTGGGAGACAGAGTAAGACTCTGTCTCAAAAAAAAAAACTGGGGGGTGAGTAGCTTCAAAAGCTAAGTGGAAAACATTTGTGTAGCAAATTTACGGGTAAATTACATGTTAGTTTTGGTACTTGTCCTATCCACACGTCCTTGCTGAAAAGGCAGTCTAGATCAGTTCTTCTCAAACTAAATATGAGGAGGGACTATCTTCACCCTACCCCATGATGATTTTGTAAAATATATTTAATGCATTATTTTTAAAGAAATTTTAGAAACAGAATACAACCCCAAATGTTTTATTCTTAGATTCAGCAAACAGAATATTACTCTGTTACATGACTATAAAAGTTTCTAAACATTTACTTTTAATTTCAGTACTTATTTCTTTGTAAAGCACACTTAGGAGAGCGTGGCACTCCCCTATGTGGTCCAGTTTTATATTATAGACTCCACCCACCAAAGGTGAATGAACTAAAGGTAGGCGCCACACCCAAAGGCAGAAATCAATGGTACAAATAAGATGAGCAACAGCAATTAGGTGTTACTTCTTGGAGGGTAAACTGAGAGATACCAAGTAAGGAAGTGAAACAGCCACAGGAGCTAAGACTAAATGAATGCTTAAACAGTAGCCATGAATTAGAGCTGGGCCAATGAAGAAAGAGGAATTAAAGCCATAGAGGTTAAAGAAAACAAAACAGAATTGTAAATAAGAAAAAATACAATGGAAAGATTTAGAGTAGTGGAAAAGAACAAGCAAGTCTCTAGTAACAGGAGGAAGTTCAGACACGTGGACTTTTGTGGTCCAAATTAATAAAGGAGCACAAAATCCCCATAAAGTCTCTAGATTCAGTTCCAATTCTTATGAGGCTTCATTCATGCTCCTTCAGTCCCACAGAATTTCTACTCCCCTTACCATCCCATAAGAATTCTTACAATTAGCTCTAAAAACCACTGACTTCTCCCTGATCCTTGCAACTAAAAATATTCTTCAACTAAAAGAAGAGACTAGAGGCTTACCTTTGGGTATCACCAGTGCCATTACTTAAAGTATTCAAATTCATGATGTTTTCCAACTCTTTCAAAATATCCCGCTGTTTCTTAATGACATATTTCTTTCTTGATGATTAAAATTGCCCAAGATATCTGTGGCTTACAGGTTAGATGATCTAAGGTCTGTTAAAATAGTAAATGATACAATAGCAGTTTGAGTCCTGATAGTATTGGAGATTTTTCTTTTTTTTGGTTTATTTGCATTTTTTAAAGTATTGTATAACACACATGAATACTGGTATTCCAAAAAGCTATAATGTTTTACTATATTTCTTTCAAAAAGGATTGGAAGCTGGAATCATGGTATGCACCTGTAGTCCTAGCTACTCGGGAGGCTGAGGCAAGAGGATTACTTGAGCCCAGGGTTCGAGGCCAGCCTGGGCAACATAGTGAAACCATCTCTAAAAAATATTTTTGTCTAATAACAATTTTAAAATAAAAAGGATTGAAAACAACAATGACAAAATGTTAAAAAGGTGTTCCTTAAGAAAGAAGTAATGATGAAACTATTAGATTATTTTCTCAAATGAAAAAGAAATTATCAAAATAGTAAAAAATTATTCTTGAAAACATAAAAAGAATATGCAGCGCCTATCTCTAGGGCATAAAATTCAGTTTGAAAGAAAGTGAAGTCCAGGGACATTTTTGGGTCCCCAAAGCCTTTTTCATAAATGAGACATCAAAGATGCCAAGGTACTCCCAACCAAAAGATCACATGATAACTTTCAAAGTCCTTCTCCCAAGTAATCAAAGAGGAAGAAGGGAAGTGAAGAGTATCTGTCACTTACTCTGGCCTACCTTTTGGAAACTTCTTCTACAGGAGATATTCGAAATTATACAGAGCCAAAGTAAGTTACTTTACCACAGTGTTAGGAGTCTCTGGGTAAACATTTTAAACAGAGAAATAATAATAATTAAGCCCAAATAGACACAAATACAAATATGCCAAAAGGGCCTCCTGGTGTCCCCAGTGGAAGTTCGGAATCCTAAGAGGACCATAAGCTTTGGACTCAGAAAGATCTGAATTAGGACTCTAATAAATATCTTACAAGTATGTGGCCTTTGGGCAAGTTACTTAAAACTCTTTGGGCCTGTTTCCTCAAGCATATAAAGGGAATAACTATATCAATCTCATATATTTAATATATTCAGCACATATTCAGTGCCCAGCCACCACCCATTTATATTACTAAACACAGAACTCTCTGAAAAAATATAATGATCCCTGATAAAGGAAGGGAGTGAGTGATACTTGGGGTGATTTGGTCTAGGGGAAAGCTGTAATAAATAATTGATAAGTGAAATTGTAGGTGTATGGAGATATCTAGACCTCAGGGAGATCAACGAAAGAAAAGGAACTCAAATAAGCAGACTGAGATAGAGACTGTATCTCAGTGCTGAGAACTGACTAACAGCTCCTACATATAGATCCAAAAGATCTTTACAACAGTGATTCACGTGGCTGATTGAACAGTCTGACCTAGGACAGAGGTTGGAATTTTGGCCAAGATGATGTGGGAATGGAGAGATCCCATCTCTCTAGGGACCTGAAAGACCAGGTGGGAAATAGTGGTAGACAAATGAATCCACCATCATTCATCTACTGAGCACCTACTACAGCGTCAAGCACTGTACTTGGTATTTTATACATAGAATTGTGATCCTTACAACACTGCAATGTAAGGATTATCCCATTTTTCTACCAAGAAAACCAAGACTGAGATTAAAAGTAACTTGAGCTGGGTGCGGTGGCTCACGCCTGTAATCTCAGCACTTTGGGAGGCGGAGGCAGGCAGATCACCTGAGGCTGGGAGTTCTAAACCAGCTTGACCAACATGGAGAAAACCCATCTCTACTAAAAATACAAAATTAGCCGGGCGTGGTAGCACATGCCTGTAATCCCAGCTACTCAGGAGGCTGAGGCAGCAGAATCACTTGAACCTGGGAGGCAGAGGTTGCAGTCAGCCAAGATGGCACCATTGCACTCCAGCCTGGGCAACAAGAGTGAAACTCCGTCTCAAAAACAAACAAACAAACAAACAAAAAAGTAGTAACTTGAAAAAGTCACAGACTTACAGAATCAAGATTCCAACTCATAACTCTCTGACACTAAAGTCCAAGTTCTTTCTACAAGGCCACTGATAACACATAAAGCTGAACTTTAAGTTACCTTACCTGAGGGTTACTATCCTCGCTTTTTAAGAAAACTCATCTGATTCAGAGAGGCTCAACTGTCTTGCCCATTCAGCTATTAAGTGGGGGGCACCAAGGAGTCTCTATCAAGCTCTTCAAATACTGTCCCAAAATCTTGTCACCTTATCACCATGCTCCTAAAGGTCAGACCCCAGGGAAACTTCCTTCAGAATGAAAGTAAGAGTTAGAACCTAGAAGGAATGGACCCTTCTGTATTTAAGAGTAATGTCCAAAGTACAAAAGCATGTACATGAAATATTCCTGTTTTGCTGAAAAGCTTAAATACACACACACACACACACACACAAGTGGCACAACAGGCATAAACAGACCTCTATTTATCTCTTAGGAAAATAATTTCAGATAGTTAGGGCCCTAATCATGTTTTTGTATAATGGGCAGAGAAGTGTGGGAAGAAGAAGTTATCAAACTTTTAATAAAGTTGTTTCAATAAAGTTAATCATCATACTTCAGTGCATTATTTTGGCATCTAACATTTTCATATCTGAATGGTCCTCTAGACAGATAGCATCTTCCATAGCTCAGGAGCAAGTTTCATCTACTTCTAGCTCATTGATATATAACCAGTAGAATACAGCAAAGATGAAGGGATGCCATTCCTATGATTACATTATATAAGACTTTTATCTTAGCAGACTGAATGACAATCTCCTGCTGGCCTTAAAGAAGCAAAGTGTCAGGCTGGGTACAGTGGCTCACGCCTGTAATCCCAGCACTTAAGGAGACCAAGGTGGGTGGATCACGAGGTCAGGAGTTCAAGACCAGCCTGGCTAAGATGGTGAAACCCTGTCTCTACTAAAAATAAAGAAAATTAGCCAGGCGTGGTGGCGAGCACCTGTAATCCCAGCTACTCGGGAGGGTGAGGTAGAAGAATCGCTTGAACCCAGGAGGCGGAGATTGCAATGAGCCGAGATTGTGCCACTGCACTCCAGCCTGGGCTACAGAGTGAGACTCCATCTCAAAAAAAAAAAAAAAAAAAGCAAAGTGTCATGCTGTGAAATGCCTATGGAAGAGGCCACATGGCAAAGATCTGCAGGCAGCATCTTGAACCTAAGGTGAAAAAAAGTTGAGTAACAGACAGGTAAGACAGGAAAATGGGTTTCCACACCAGCTCTGCCTGTGTGTATTTTATCAAGCCTTCTTTTTTTTTTTAATTTACTTCATCTTCCTTGCTGATATCAGCTCCTGATAACATAGAGAACGAGGATTTACCTCTCTGTGTGTTCTAGGAAGACTAAATCAATGAAGGACCAAAGTTGATATGGTCAGTGGCTCAATTTGAACTATGATAGGATTCCCATGCAACTGAGCATGGCAGAGAAGGTGCAGTAAAACCTCGCCCCTCTTCTTCCACCAGGTGAAAAGGCAAGGAATGATGAGGACAGTCAAGTAGGGAGTTACAGTACAGTAATGAAAATGTCAATGGAATATGAAGCTAAGTTAAAGAACTGCAGTGCCCTTAAAGAATATTTATTGGCCGGGCGCGGTGGCTCAAGCCTGTAATCCCAGCACTTTGGGAGGCCGAGACGGGCGGATCACGAGGTCAGGAGATCGAGACCATCCTGGCTAACACGGTGAAACCCCGTCTCTACTAAAAATACAAAAAAAACTAGCTGGGCGAGGTGGCAGGCGCCTGTAGTCTCAGCTACTCGGGAGGCTGAGGCAGGAGAATGGCCTAAACCCAGGAGGCGGAGCTTGCAGTGAGCTGAGATCTGGCCACTGCACTCCAGTCCGGGCGACAGAGCAAGACTCCGCCTCAAAAAAAAAAAAAAAAAAAAAGAATATTTATTTCTGGCTTTACTTGAAACTTCCCTGTGAAACTCCACAAAGTTAAAATGCACAATTTGGCCAAACTATGTGAGTAATTAAAAATTCCTTATGACATGCAATCAAAATCAGCCTTTATCTTCTTCAATATTTAACTATAAATATTACTTTCCATTTGAAAATATTCAATTGATCATCATTTGTGAACTGTATGACACAAAGTCATTCCCTGCTGTCATCATTCCAACTGTCACAAAAGTCCCTTCTCCAGGCATTGTACTAAAAACTTTCTACATATTATTTCATTTCACTTTACACCAACCCCAAAGGGAAGATAATGCTAATATCCATACTTTATACATGAGGAAACCAGGGCTTACAGATATTCAATCACTTGCCCAAAGTCACATCTCTCATATCTCTAGTGACAGGGTCAGGATTTATACCCAAGTTAGCTGACTACAGAGCTCTGCTGTATGCCTTGCTATTGGCCCTCAAGACACACTTCATCCCATCCAGGGAAGCATGTAAGACGTCACTTGTCAGGGAAGCATTTCTGCTCTTTGCTAGAGATTTCTTAAAAATATCATGTTTCCCCATATCCAAACTGACAAGCCATGGTCTTCTCAACAAAAGATTGCTCAGACCTTCAGTCGATTCTCAATCCAAATAGCACCTTCACAGGTCTGGACCAAAACCAGGCCATCCTGCAGCAGTGATAGATAAAAAAAGGCAAGGTTCAAATTAGCTTTTTATGTTAATGTATTAATAATCTTTTTTTGATAGTGGAATTTGAACTAATCTCACCATTCCTACTAAAATAGATGATGGGATATTATGTACATCATTCATCAACGAGAAGCATTTTTTAAAATAGATTAAAGGGTAATTGAGGCCAAGGGATCAGTGATCCGGACATCCTAAGAGGAGGTGCTAGCCAGAAAGGTGAATCTACTTGAGATTTCGGAGCCACTACTGGTAAAAAAATTTTTCTACCTCACATCGGAGTCCTTCAGTTGGTCATCCCAAATGTACTCATCTTTTAGTGTGTCTGCTCAGATCAGAGGAAAAATGAGGGATGGGTGGATGAAAAGATAGAAACTCCTATTACTGAGCCACTTACTATATGCCAGACACTGATATCAGCATTCCTTATTTCATTTAATCCCTTCACCTCTATAAGATTATTATGCACATTTCACAGATAAGAAAACTGAGGCTTGGAGATGTTGAGTAATTTGTGTAAAAATATTCAGCCTGAGACCGGGTGCGGTGGCTCACGCCTGTAATCCCAGCACTTTGGGAGGCCGAGACGGGCGGATCACGAGGTCAGGAGATCACGAGCCCAGCCTGGCTAAGATGGTGAAACCCTGTCTCTACTAAAAATAAAGAAAATTAGCCGGATGCGGTGGCGGGCGCCTGTGGTCCCAGCTACTCGGGAGACTGAGGCAGGAGCATGGCGTGAACCCGGGAGGCGGAGCTTGCAGTGAGCCCCGATCCCGGCACTGCACTCCAGCCTGAGGGACAGAGCGAGACTTCGTCTCAAAAAAAAAAAAAAAAATCAGCCAGAGAAGGAGAATGCAAATCCACATCCGGCTACGTCCATCCCGTTTCACTATGCAGTGCTGTCTTCATTAGTAACCACACCTGGGTTAGAAGTGCTTCTCAGTATAGTTACATAATGAACCTTTAAAGGGAAAGTTTGGTTCTTAACATCAAAACAAGACCAAGACCAAGGGACTGAGACAACCAAAACGTTTTAGAATCAAATGAGACTTTAGAGACTAAGTCCATCCTCCTTATCTGACAGATAAGGAACCTAACGCCTAGGAAGGTTAGGTGATTCGCCTGCGGGGACGCAGCTCATAAACGGCTGAGCCAAGACTAACACAGAACGCTACAAACTAAGACTATGCCCTTCATCTTTCCTCTTAGCAGCCTGCACCGCCTTTGTTTCCTCTGCATTTTATGAAAAACCATGTTCATCTTCTGCTCTACCATTGTTTTGAGAGTAGGCACTAGCTGTTAAACAAGTGACAAAAGCGTATGTTCTTTTCTCCAATATTATGAAAACCATAAAACATCGGTATGTCATGTATTCAAAAGAGCTGGACACCAACTCTTTCTAATAAAATAAAGACGTATTTATCTTATTTACATAAAATGTACACATGAAATATGTATTTTCCTAGGATCAATATCATAATGGAATAAAAAAACTCAAAAAGCTCCATTTCTGCAGAAAATTTACAGCTTCGGGAAAACGCACAGCCGACTCAGATTCCAAGTCTCTCAGACTCTGAGACTTGGAGGATAGGCAGAAGCTGCAGGTGACAGTCTAACACAACTCATTCTCGTCTATCAAACATTTGTAGCGTGTCTAGTGTGTGGCCGGCATTTAAAAAGAGGAGAGGGGGCAGAAAGACGTGGTACCTATCCTCGAGGGGATTACTGATTCTCGGGAAGGAAAGCGCTCCGCAGCAGTAAACCTAAGAAGCTCCAAGTCTCGATCTTCTGCCTCCCCTCTGGTCCCTATCCGGCGCTCTGGTACAGCAGCAGCGATCTCTGGCTAGGATGCTCCACGGAGATCTTCCCCCAGGTGGGCGGGGAGACCCAGCCCAAGGAGCTGGAGGCGTGCCCCAGAGGCGACGCAGAAAGTCCCAGGGCCGCCCCAAACTCACTCAGGGGCCCCTACAACCCTCTCAACACCTCCCTCCCAGATCGTCCGCCTCGAAGCCCCCACACCGTGCGGTTACCTCAGGGGTCTCGCGTGATCCATGCTGCACACCCGAGACCCCAAGAGCCGCTCGAAGTCTCAGGGGTAGGAGGCTCAGGCAGCCCACGGGGATAAGAGCAAAAACTGTAGGAACACGACGGACTCTAGGACCCGGGAGGAGGGGGACAAAGAGCAAAGGGATACAAGAGGAGACGAGCCCCCGGGAGGTGAAGTTTACAACTGCCACTTCCGGAGCTGAAAAGACTGGGCTTCTCTCGCAGACCTTCCTAGACTTTCACAGGTCAACCCAACTCAAGCCTGGCCCCACTTCTTCCTCCCGCCTCCCGCAGCCCTCAGCCTGCAGCTCCGAGATACGTACTCCGAGAACGCTGACTCGGATTGGAAGAGCCCGCCCGCCAAGCAGCGCGCCTTCGCTGAGGGACGAACGGGCGCATGCGCCGTTGCTGGGGAGCGGCGGGCTCGCGACCGCACGCGCTCCCGCTCCAGGAGCTCCGCGCTCCCGCTCCAGGAACTCCGCGTCCCCGCGCGAGGGTGCGCACTGCCCACGCGCTGCTGTGGCTTTTCAGCGTGAGGTGCACGCTTTCCTGTCTCAGTCGCCAGAGCCGAGTGGAAATGCAGATTTTTCGCTTCTAACCCCTTTTCCCTGCCTGCTGAATAAAAACCTAAGAGATCGGATCCCAGATCCTGCTTTTTGAAACTGGTTCTTCTGCCCATCTTTAGAGCCACAGCAACGGTGGGCTGGTCCCGGGGCCTGAGCAGAAATTCTCTGGGCTCAGGTTCTGCCCAGCTGCCTGGTTTACCTCTGTCTGGACAGCTGTCTGCCTGCACAGGGCTTCGTGTCTCCTCCTCCCGTCCCCATTGTATCCCAGCTTGGGGTGGTGTGCAGGGTCGGAAGAATGCACTGATGCTGTTGCAGCGCGTTTCATTATCAACATTACATAATCAGGCACATCGTGGAAAACGCCTCGGAGCCTTAGCATGTGTGTTCCCTATCTCTTTCCTCGCTTCTCTCGCTTTCTCTCTCTCTCACACACACACACGTACGCACGCACGCACCGTCCTCTTACTGATAATTTATACTTTGGTTTCTCCCGGTGGCTGCTTCATAATCTGCTGCCGCCTAAGGGAGATTGGAAAACCAAATCCTCTTTTGTTCCTTAACTTTTGAAAGCCTGTTCCCCCAGAGAACAATGCAAATTGGCGGGATTTGATTAAAGATTTTATCTTCACCACCACCACCTCTGCACAAAAATGTGTTTAATGCAAAATTGTATACTGAACTGGTTCCTTGTTTATTGTAATCAACCTGAAACCAGGCGTAGGAGCCGTCTTGTCTCCTCTCTCCCTTGGAAGAGCCAACGGTCATAAATGCAAACACAAATTGAGATTAAAACCTCCTTGATTCTTGCAGCACTGAAACCTTAATTGGTTTGATTTTAGTCATTTAGATCTAAACCGGAGGCCTGTCCCTGATTCTTTTTTCTAGAGTCATAAAGAGGATAATTGCTCCAAAGGAAATAAAGGGAAAAAGCCCGCTCTAACGTTTAGAAATGAAATGGAAAATTACCACAGACTAATAAGATTAGAACTTTTATGTTACAAGCTTTACATAATATTTTTAAATTTTCTTTTTTTCTTTCTCTTTTTTTTTTTTTTTTGAAACAGGGTTGTAGGCCGGGCGCGGTGGCTCAAGCCTGTAATCCCAGCACTTTGGGAGGCCGAGACGGGCGGATCACGAGGTCAGGAGATCGAGACCTTCCTGGCTAACACGGTGAAACTCCGTCTCTACTAAAAAATACAAAAAAACTAGCCGGGCGAGGTGGCGGGCGCCTGTAGTCCCAGCTACTCGGGAGGCTGAGGCAGGAGAATGGCATAAACCCGGGAGGCGGAGCTTGCAGTGAGCCGAGATCCCGCCACTGCACTCCAGCCCAGGCGACAGAGCAAGACTCCATCTCAAAAAAAAAAAAAAGAAAGAAAAAAAGAAACAGGGTTGTGCACTGTTGCCCAGGCTGGAGTACAGTGGCACAATCATGCCTCACTGCAGCCTCGACCTCCAAGGCTGAAGCCATCCTCCTGCCTCAGCCTCCTGAGTAGCTGGAGCTACTTAAAATTTTACTTGTGTTGGCCGGGCGCGGTGGCTCACACCTGTAATCCCAGCACTTTGGGAGGCCGAGGTGGGCGGATCACGAGGTCAGGAGACCGAGACCATCCTGGCTAACACGGTGAAACCCCGCCTCTACTAAAAATACAAAAAATTAGATGGGCGTGGTGGCGGGCGCCTGTAGTCCCAGCTACTCGGGAGGCTGAGGCAGGAGAATCACATGAACCCAGGAGGCGGAGCTTGCAGTGAGCCAAGATCACGCCACTGCACTCCAGCCTGGGTGACTGGGTGAGACTCCATCTCAAAAAAAAAAATTATTTGTGTTTTAACAAAATCACAAACATGAATATTGTATGGCAAGAATAAATGCTGTGTACTATATTGTATGTTTTTGAAATGAAAAATGGATGTGATGTGAAGACTTGCATTTTCATTTATTTGCTCACTCAGCATTTATAGAATACAGACTGTGTACCCAGCATGGAGCTAGGTGATGGAAACACAGGGGAATGTTGATGTCAACCCTGAGCACCCAAAAATTATTCATAGAAAAGAACTTTGAGTTTAGTTTGAGAAGACAGTTAAAGATTTAAGAAGCTAACAGGGAACTAGAAGGAAGACCCAGAAGCTGCAAACACGAGCACAAGAGCCAGCACGAGACATTTGAAAAGCTGGAAAAAGCTGTGTGTGCAAAGGAGGTGTGAGCGATGAGACTAGAGAAATATGCAGAACCCAGATCACAGAGGAATTTCTACATCATACTTAGGAGTTTATCAAGCAATGAAGCTAATGAAGAGTTTTAAGCAGAAAAAAATATAATAATTACACAATAAATCAGACCATTTCAAAATGTGTGGAGATTTTCTGTTTTTCCAGTAGATATAAGGTCAGTTCTCTGTTGTCCTTTGTTTGCTTAACATGCTACTCCTACTTGAGAAAAGCTATATAGATTGTTCTCCTACCAGCGTATCTTTTGGCCTCAACATCACTTCATTCTACCTTCTTTCTACCAATCCTTTTGAGATACGATTAGATTCATTCATTCCCACCACTCTACCAAGAACTTCCAAAGTCAGTAGTGACCTCATTGCCAAATCTCAGACCCCTTGACTTTGCTGACATATGTTGATCCTCAGATGCCTCTCCAGCATAGGTGAGACTCTATACTCCATAGTTTCTCCAACTCTCTGAACTTTCTGCTGCTGCTCAGGAAACCGTTCTTTCCTTCCTGCCCCTCCAAGTGATATTTTCTCAGTTTCTGCCCTCAACCGTCCCATCATTTGCACCAGGTAAGCATCCTCAGTGATGTCATCCATTCCTGCAAGTATGAACCCCATATCCCCAATATTCAACTCTTCATATCCATCTCTGACCTCTCCTGAGCTCTAGTTTTGAATTTTTAACTCCTGTTTGAAAAGTGCCGCTCTAATTTCTGGCAATACTTAATTTAATATAACTAAATTTTAATTATCTTTCTAGCTTCTCCTGGGAATCCTCTAAACTACTCTTCCACCTGTTTATAAAACTTCTAAGGCAAGAAAAGCCCTAAAAATTTTTTTTTACGTCTTTTTCTCTCAAGTTCTCACTTTCTGCATGCAGGATTCCTACTTTTTCTCTAAACCTCATGTCTTCTTTCTGTGCCTACTTAGTACTAAGCAACTTCATTTGTCTGTTTCCTTATTGCTTCCTATTGAGACACTTGTAATCAGGACCTTCCTTGTGGCCCAATGCAAGTCGCTCACCTTCCCCTTCTGTGCAAATTCTCGACATTTTTAGAAGTTGACCATTAACATCTAGGGCATTTTGAAACTGGCATATATAAGAAGAGAGGATCAAAAAATAGAACAAAATCAAAAGCAGGCCTAAGAACACGTGTATCTTTATAAAACTAGGGAAGTGTAATAAACTCATTGTATGTATGTGAGCTTCAGAGTTTCAAAGCACCAGATAAGCCACACTCTTTTGACCCTTCTGTAACCTCCCCTAGTAGGTTTAAACACCAGGGTTTGATTATTTTTTTTTAATTATACTTTAAGTTCTGGGGTACATGTGCAGAACGTGCAGGTTTGTTACATAGCTATACATGTGCCATGGTAGTTTGCTGCACCCATCAACCCGTCATCTACATAGGTATTTTTCCTAATGCTGTCCCTCTCGCCGCCTCCCACCCCCCCATCCTCCACCCCCGAGGTTCTTTTTTTTTTTTTTGAGATGGAGTCTCGCTCTGTCACCGAGGCTGGAGTGCAGTGGCGCCATCTCAGCTCACTGCAAGCTCCGCCTCCCGGGTTCACGCCATTCTCCTGCCTGACCCTCCCGCGTAACTGGGACTACAGGCGCCCGCCACCGCGCCTGGCTAATTTTTTGTATTTTTAGTAGAGACGGGGTTTCACTGTGGTCTCGATCTCCTGACCTCGTGATCCGCTCGCCTCCACCTCCCAAAGTGTTGGGATTACAGGCCTGAGCCACCGCGCCCGGCCCCCCCCCCGGTTCCTGATTATCATGCTGCCTTGATATCAATTCGTAGAACTGAAAGGCCTTGCCATAATTGTTGCTCTCAGTGGCTCTGGTCCTATGCTCCTTCTATATGCTAAAACGGAAATAATCCTTCTAAAGCATAAATCTAATTATGTTACTATACTGATTATTTCTTTTGGTGGCTCCTCAATTGCTGCCCGGATAAAACCCAAATTTTCTGCTATCAATCAAGGACTCTAATCTCCCTACCCGCCTTTCCAGCCTTGCTTTCTCTGATCTCGCAATAAATCTTCCTTCTCATTCTTACATTAGCAATAGAAAACACAAAATGTTTGGGAATAAATGTAATGAGGTAGGCATGGGCTTGTATTAAAAGTATTAAGATACATAGGTTAATATACAATATTTAAATCCAGATATTATTTTGTGTTTGTTTTTTAAATTTATATATTTTTTATTTTCAGAGATGGGGTTTCATTATGTTGCCTAGGCTGATCTCAAGTGATCCGCCCACCTTGGCCTCCCAAAGTGCTGGGATTATAGGTGTGAACCACCATTCTTAGCCAAATAACATTATTAAACATATAATATGTGCCAAGCACTATACTAAGCAGTTTCATATTTGCTATGGTTTGAATGTGTCCCCCAAATTACAATGACTTCTAATTCTAAGTGTTAAAGTGAAAGGAAGACACACTTCTCCCACTTTAAATCAAAAGCTAGAAATGATTAAGCTTAGTGAGGAAGGCATGTGAAAATCCAAGACAGGCTGAAAGTTAGGCCTCTTGCGCCAAATGGTAGCCAAGGTGTTAAAATGCAAAGGAAAAGTTCTTGAAGGAAATTAGGCCAGGTGCGGTGGCTCAAGCCGGTAATCCCAGCACTTTGGTACGCTGAGGCAGGAGAATGCCAGCACTTTGGGAGGCTAAAATGGAAGGCAAGGAGTTTGAGTCTAGCCTTGGTGACAGGGTGAGACTCCAGTGAACACACAAATTATAAGAACGTGAAACAGTCTCATTAGTGATATGAAGAAAGTTGCAATGTCTAAGTAGAAGATCAAACCAGCAACACTCCCTGAATTAGGCCAAAGCTTAATTCAGAGTAAGACCCAAACTCTCTTAAATTCTGCAAAGGCTGAGAGAGGTGAAGAAGCTGCAGAAGAAAAGTTGGAAGCTAGCAGAGATTGGTTCATGAGTTTTAAAGAAAGAAGGCTTCTTTGTAACATTCAAGTGCAAAGTAAACCAACAAGTGCTGAT
This sequence comes from Colobus angolensis palliatus, assembly GCF_000951035.1. Classification (NCBI taxonomy): domain Eukaryota; kingdom Metazoa; phylum Chordata; class Mammalia; order Primates; family Cercopithecidae; genus Colobus; species Colobus angolensis. The sequence goes on from NW_012122487.1 coordinate 7,399,672, forward strand.
ATAGAAGCTGCAACAAGTTATACAGAAGATATAGCTAAGATCATTGATGAAGATGACTATGCTAAACAACAGATTTCCAATGTACAGAAAACAGCCTTCTATCGGAAGATGATCCCTACAGAGGTGAAGTGAATGCCTGGCTTCAGAGATTACAAGAACAGGCTGACTCTTGTTAGGCACCAATGCAGCTGGTAATTTAAGTTAAAGCCAATGCTTATTTACCATTCCAAAAATCCTAGCACCCTGAAAAATTCGGCTAATCTGGTCAGGTGCAGTGGCTTACACCTGTAATCCCAGCACTTTGGGAGGCTGAGGCAGGCAGATCACCTGAGGTCAGGAGTTCGAGACCAGCTTGACCAACATAGAGAAACCCCATCTCTACTAAAAATACAAATTCAGCCAGGCGTGGTGGTGCATGCCTGTAATCCCAGATACTCGGGAGGCTGAGGCATGAGAATCACTTGAACCTGGGAGACGGAGGAGGCAGTGAGCAAAGATCGCACCATTGCACTCCAGCTGAGCCACAGGAGTGAAACTCCGTCTCAAAAAAAAAAAAAGAAAGAAAGAAAAAGTATGCTAATCTATTCTGCCTGTGCTGTATTAATGAAACAACAAAACCTGGATGACAGTACATCTCTTATGGCATGTTTACAGAGTATTTTAAGCCTACTGTAGAGACCTACTGCTCAGAAAAAAAGATTACTTTCAAAATATTATTGTTAATTGACCGTTCACTTGGTCAATCAAGAGCTCTGACAGCTATGTACCAGGAGATTGATACTGCTTTCATGCCTGCTAACACAACATCCACTCTGTAGCCCATGGATCAATGAAGATTTTTTACTTTCTTTTTTTTTTTTTTTGGAGACGGAGTCTCGCTCTTCTGCCCAGCCTGGAGTGAAGCAGCGTGATCTCACTGCAACCTCCATCTTCGGGTTCAAATGACTCTCCTGCCTCAGCCTGCCGAGTAGCTGGGATTATGGGTGCACACCACCATGCCCGACTGGTTTTTGTATTTTTAGTAGAGACGGGGTTCTGCTATATTGGCCAGGTTGGTCTCGAACTCCTGACGTCAGGTGATCCACCTGCCTTGGCCTCCCAAAGGAGAATTACAGGCGTGAGCCACTGTGCCCAGCCGAATTTTAACTTTCAAGTCTTATTATTTAAGAAATCTATTTCGGCCAGGAGCGGTGGCTCATGCCTGTAATCTCAACACTTTGGGAGGCCAAGGTGGGTGGATCACTTGAGGTCAGGAGTTTGAGAACATCCTGGCCAACATGGTGAAACCCCATCTCTACCAAAAATACAAAAAGTAGCTGGGCATGGTGGCGCATGCCTATAATCCCAGCTCCTCAGGATGCTGAGGCAGGAGAATCGCTTGAACCTGGGAGGCGGAGGTGTCACTGAGCCAAGATCATGCCACTGTACTCCAGCCTGGTAAACAGAATGAGACTCCATCTCAAAATAAAAAAAAAGAGAGAGATACCGGGAGCAGTGGCTCACGCCTGTAATCCCAGCACTTTGGGAGGCCGAGGCAGGCAGATCATGAGGTCTGGAGATTGAGACCATCCTGGCTAACACAGGGAAACCCCATCTCTACTAAAAATACAGAAAATTAGCCGGACATGGTGGTGGGCGCCTGTAGTCCCAGCTACTCCGGAGGCTGAGGCAAGAGAATGGCATGAACCCAGGAGGCAGAGCTTGCAGTGAGCCAAGATGGCACCACTGCACTCCAGCCTGGGCAACGGAGGGAGGCGCCATCTCCAAAAATAAAAATAAATTAATCAATTAAGGAAAAGAAAAGAAAGAAATTTCATAAGACTATGCTGCCATAGATAGTGATTATTCTGATGAATCAGGGCAAAGTAAATTGAAAACTTTCTGGAAAATTTCATCATTCTAGATGCCAGTGAGAACATTTGTGATTCATGGGAGGAGGTCAAAAATGTCAGCTTTTTTTTTTTTTTTTTAAGAGATAGGGTCTTGAGGCAGGGGCAGGTGGATCACTTGAGGTCAGGAGTTTAAGACCAGCCTGGCCAACATGGTAAAACCCTGTCTCTACTAAAAATAGAAAAATTAGCCCGCAGTTGTGGTGCATGCCTGTAGTCCCAGCTACTTGGGAGGCTGAGGCAAGAGAATGGCTTGATCCTGGGAAGTGGAGGTTGCAGTGAGCCAAGATTATGACATTGCACTCCAGCCTGGGCAACAGAGGGAGACCCTGTCTCAAAAAAAAAAAAAAAAAAATGGTGAGAGAGGGAGAGAGAGAAAGTCTTGCTTTGTGGCCCAGGCTGGAGTGCAGTGGTGGCGTGATCATGGCTCACTGCAGCCTAAAACTCCTGCAGTCAAGCAATCCTCTTTCCTAAGCCTCCTCAGTTGCTAGGATTACAGGAACAAACCACACTACCACACCTGGCTAATTGTTTTTTAAGTTTTTTTTAGAGACAAATGCTCATGTATTGCCCAGGCTGGTCTCAAACTCCTGGGCTTAAATGATCCTCTCACCTCATTGTACCAAAATGCTGAAATTACAGGCATGAGTCACTGCACCCAGCTAAAATGTCAACAACATTAACAGGAGTTTGAAAAAAGTTGATTCCAACCGTCATAGATGACTTTCAGAGGTTTAATTCTTCAGTTGAGGAAATCACTGCAGAGGTGGTAGAAATAGCAAGAGGACTAGAATTAGAAGTGATGCCTGAAAAGGTGACTGAATTGTTGCAGTTTCATCATAAAACTTAAACAAATGAGGAGCTGCTTCGTATGAATAAGCAAAGAAGGTAGCTTCCTTTTTTTTTCTTTTTTTTTAAATTTTATTTTACGTTAGGTTCAGGGATACATGTACAGAACGTGCAGGTTTGTTACATAGGTAAACATGTGCCATGGTGGTTTGCTGCATCTATCAACTCATCACCTAGGTATTAGCTATTTGTCCTGATGCTCTCCCTGACCCCTGACCCCTGCTCCCCAACAGGTCCCAGTGTGTGTTATTCCCCTCCCTGTGTCCATGTGTTATTGTCGTTCAGCTCCCACTTATAAGTGGGAACATGTGGTGTTTGCTTTTTGGTCCTTGTGATAGTTTGCTGAGGATGATGGCTTCCAGCTTCATCCATGTTCCCACAAAGGACATGATCTCATTCCTTTTTATGGCTGCGTAGTATTCCATGGTGTATATGTGCCACATTTTCTTTATTCAGTCCATCATTGATGGGTATTAGGGTTGATTCCCTGTCTTTGCTATTGTGAGTAGTGCTGCAATAAACATACCTGTGCCTGTATCTTTATAATGGAATGATTAATATTCCTTTGGGTATATATCCAGTAATGGGATTGCTGGGTCAAATGGTATTTCTGGTTCTAGATCCCTCAGGAATCGCCACACTGTTTTCCACAGTGGTTGAACTAATTTACATTCCCACCAAGAGTGTAAAAACATTCCTATTTCTCTGCATCTTCACCAGCATCTGGTGTTTCTTGACTTTGTAATAATCGCCATTCTGACTGGCATGAGGTGGTATCTCACTGTGGTTTTGATTTGTATTTCTCTAATGATCAGCGCTGCTGAGCTTTCTTCATGTTTGTTGGCTGCATAGATGTCTTCTTCTGAGAAGTGTCTGTTCCTGTTCTTTGCCCACTTTTTGGTGGGGTTATTTGTTTTTTTTCTTGTAAATATAAGTTCCTTGTAGATTCTGGATGTTAGACTTTTGTCACTTGGGTAGATTGGGAAAAGTTTCTCCCATTCTGTAGGTTGCCTGATTGCCCTGATGATAGTTTCTTTCCCTGTGCAGAAGCTCTTTAGTGTAATTAGATCCCATTTGTCAAAAAATGTGGAACACTTCACAAATTTTCATGTCATCCTTGCTCAGGGACCATGCTAATCTTCTCTATATTGTTCCAATTTGAGTATATATGCTGCTGAAACAAGTACAGAAAGTGGTTTCTTGAGATGGAATCTGCTCCCAGTGAAGATGCTGTGAACATTGTTGAAATGACAAGAATTTATTATTTATTTATTTATTTTATTTTATTTTTGAGATAGGGTCTCAAAGCACTGCCCAGGCTGGAATGCAGTGGCATGATCACTGCTCACCGCAGCCTTGTCCTCCCAGGCTCAAGCAATCCTCCCACCTTAGCCTCCCAAGTAGCTGGTACTACAGGTGTGCACCACCGCACCCGGTTAATTTTTGCATTTTTTGTAGAGACAGAGTCTCGCTTTGTCACCCAGTCTGAAGTGCAATGGCATGCTCACAGCTCACTGCAGCTTCGACCTCTTGAGCTTCAGCAATCCTTCCACCTCAGCCTCCTTAGTAGCTGGTACTGCAGGCTTGTGCCACTACATCCAGGTATATTTTTGTATTTTTTGTAAAGATGGGGTTTTACCATGTTACCCAGGCTTATCTCAAACTCCTGGGCTCAAGTGATCCTCCTGCCTCAGCCTCCCAAAATGTCGGGATTACAGGCATGAGCCACTGCCAGATCCCTTTTGCATACTTTATAGACTACAGAGTAGTGTGAACATAACTTTTATAGGCATTGGGAAGCCAAAATATTAGTGTGACTGACTGTATTGCAATGTTTGCTTTACTATGGTGGTCTGGAGCTCAACCTGCAAAGTCTCCAAAGTATACCTGTGTATGACATTCTGGAAAACCAAACTAGGAAGAAAGTAAGAAGATCAGTAGTTGCCAAGAGTTGGTAGGTGAATGGATGAATAGGCAGAGCACAATTTTTATGCCAGTGAAGCTGCTCTGTATGCTGCTATAATGGCGGATTATAAATTCGTCTAAATCCATGAATATACAACACCAAGAGTGAACCCTAATGTAAACTACAGACTTTGGGTGATTATGATAATGATGTTTCATGGATTCCAACAAATGTAGCATTCTGGTGCAAGATGCTGAAAATGGGGGAAGTTAGGCCGGGCGCGGTGGCTCAAGCCTGTAATCCCAGCACTTTGGGAGGCCGAGACAGGCAGATCACGAGGTCAGGAGATCGAGACCATCTTGGCAGTCAGGAGATCGAGACCATCCTGGCTAACACGGTGAAAGCCCATCTCTACTAAAAATACAAAAAACTAGCCGGGCGAGGTGGCGGGCGCCTGTAGTCCCAGCTACTCCGGAGGCTGAGGCAGGAGAATGGCGTAAACCTGGGAGGGGGAGCTTGCAGTGAGCTGAGATCCGGCCACTGCACTCCAGCCCGGGCGACAGAGCAAGACTCCGTCTCAAAAAAAAGAAAATGGGGGAAGTTGAGCATGTGTGGGGGAAGGATGTATATGGGAAATCTCAGTGCTTTCTGTTTAATTCTGCTGTGAACCTAAAACTGCTCCTAAAGTCTCTTAAAAAATAAATAAAAATACATATACATAAAAATATATAAAGTATCCTCAAAGTCCAACCTCTCTACTCCAGATCTAAACACATTTAAGAATGTGTTATATTTCTTTATAGATATTTCAATGTATAAACAAATACCTAATTTTTGGCCAGGCATGGTGGCTCATGCTTGTAATCCAGCACTTTGGGAGGCCGCGAGGTGTGTGGATCTCTTGAGGCCAGGAGTTCCAGACCAGCCTGGCCAACATGAAGAAACCCTGTCTCTACTAAAAATGCAAAAGTTAACTGGGTGTGGTAGCGCACGCCTGTAATCCCAGCTTCTCAGGAGGCTGAGGCACAACAATGGTTTGAACCTGGGAGGCAGAAGCTGCAGTGAGCCAAGATCACACCACTGCACTCCAGCCTGGGTCACAAGAGCAAGACTCTGTCTCAAAACAAAAACAAAAACCTACTTCTGTTTTTTATAGATAAGGGGTCTCACTATGTTACCCAAGCTGGCCTCAAACTCCTGGCCTCAAGTGATTCTCCCGCCTCAGCCTCCCAAGTGGCTGGGACTACAGGTGTGAACTACCACACCCAGCTATATTTTTAAAGTAATGAACATTTATTTATTTATTGTTATATTTATTCACATGTACACACATACACATTAGTAGCAGACACTGGTAGTTGCTTATCCATTCCCTACCCCACCCTTGCTGATAAACCCTGATTTGTTTGTAGCAGTTATAGGTACAACACCAGAAGATGCGTGTTCGACTCATGGCTATCCTGTTTCCAGCTGCCAGCTACTGGCCCCCAGGCTCCCTTGTAGCTAGGGTTGGCTATGTGAACAGTTCTGAACAATGAAATATAAGGGCACATTTACTGAGATAAGAATAAAAAGAGCCTTGATCCTCGATGACGTAATTAGTTGCTGACCCTTTCCTGAACTGCCTACTACCCCTGGTCTCCTTGCAGTAAGCAACAAATGGCCTTAGAGTTTAAGCCTGTGCTAGTCGTGTTTTCTGTTACTTAAAGCCAGTGGCATGCTAGTAAACCAGCTCCGGGGGAGGGAAAAAGTTCCCCTGACTTGTAGTCTTTGCTGACTTCCTTGATGTAAATACTTTAAATACTCTCACTATGGCCAATTTTAAACAACCAACATGAAGCTTGACTGCACCTGTGAAGAAATGTACACATTTGGCTCTCAAGAGCCCTGTGCTCTCTCAAGCAAATATGAACCAGCTCTGGCACATCACTGCTTGAAGCCAAACAAATGCTAACATATGCATTGTAATTCTATACTTTTTCTTTACTTAATAAGCATAGACATTTCTATGTTGATATGAAAAAAATATACCCTTTTATGGCTGCATTATAACCTATTTTATAAATGCCCATAATTTATCCAGTCATTTAGATGTTTATTAACTTATTCCTTTTATTTAAAAAATAAAACACTATCTGTCTATGTATATTTCACATATTTGTCTTTTCTTTTTTTTTTTTTTTTTAGATAGGGTCGCACTCTGTCACCAGGCTGGAGTGCAGTGGGGCAATCTCAGCTCACTGCAACTTCCGCCTCCTGGTTCAAGTGATTCTTCTGCCTCAGCCTCCTGAGTAGCTGGGACTACAGGCACATGCCACCACATCCAGCTAATTTTGGGTTTTTTTTGTATTTTTAGTAGAGATGGGGTTTCACCATGTTGGCCAGGATGGTCTCGATCTCTTGATCTTGTGATCTGCCTGCCTTGGCCTCCCAAAGTGCTGGGATTACAGGCGCGAGCCACCATGCCCAGCCATATTTGTCTTTTTAAAATGATAGTTAAAAATAAAAATAAAAATACAGTAAAGAGCTGGGCATGATGGTTCATGCCTGTAATTCTAACACTTTGGGAAGCTGCGTAGAGGGGATCACTTGAGCCTAGAAGTTCAAGACTAGCCTGGGCAAGATAATGAGATCCCAGCTCTACAAAAAATACAAAAATTAACCAGGCATGGTAGCACATGCCTGTAGTCCCAGCTATTCAGGAGAGTGAGTTGGGAAGATGGCTTGAACCAGGTTGAGGCTGCAGTGAGCCATGACAGAGCCACTGAACTTCACTGTGGGTGACAGAGTGACACCCTGTACCAAAAAAAAAAAAAGAAGAAGAAGAAGAAACACTTTAAAACAATTCCCTTCCTGTGCCCACCAACATCAAGCTACTGTATCATAAACTGTGCCCAATCCTAATCATATTCCTGACGTTCCCTGAAAGTATTCAGCCCAAGCTCTAAAACTCTACAAATAATTGGCTCTAATTTTCTATTTTGAGACACTGTTAAGCCTCAGTCAAGGCGGTGGTATACTTTCTTAATGCAGTAAATCTAGTACACTTAACTTGGCTTAATCGACAGTTTTTATAATGAGCTTTTGAGAAGTCACTATTTGACAACGTATTTTAATTATTTAAACATACTACCAGGTTACCTTCCAGGAAGATTGTATCAACTTAAACAAATAATAACATTGGGTGAAAGTGTCCACTTCCTTCTGTACTAGATATTTTCTCAGCATCAAAACTTTCCAGTCTGATAGGCAAAAAGTGATATATCGTTATTCTATTGTCCTTTTAATTTATATTTATCTGATTATTAATGAAATTTAGTAACATCTAGAAATGACACTTTTATGTAACTGGAAGCACAAAATCACTACTACACCACCACTGCCATCATAAATTAGAGAAAATTGTACCAAACCTAAGACGTTAGCTTATAACCTTACAATGACTAATTGAAATGCTCTAGCCGAGATTCACTAGGTAAGGTAACATCCTCTACATAAGCCTATTGTTAATAATTGAGCCTATTTATTATTACTCCTCCTATTTATTATTACTCCTCGCGGGTCTAAACAGAGTATAATTTAAAAGCAAAAATTAAGGAGTAGGAGTGAGGGCAATGGTGGAAGAAAGACACTAAAATCAGTATGTATAACAATGTAATGACTCCAATATAAGTAGTGGTGTTCTTGCAAATTACGGGCAGTAGGAAAGTGTTTCTCTTCCTACTTATAAGTTTAGACTAGCTTTCTCCAGTATTTATCCTCAAGTGATTTATGTGTATATATTTCTAATCCAATAGTTACCTACCCAATAGACTTCCAAACAAAATTAAAAAGATATGTGCAGTTATCTCTGGTGGGAAGATCTGAAAGATGTCCAAATTTGCTAATGGCCCACATGGGACTGCAAGACAGGACTTAATCTCCTAAAGCTTACCTTAGACTTCCTTGTTGCTGCTCTGAGCCATTGTTCTTGAAGAAATGACTCAAATTTAAAGAACCATACTCCTGGAGAGGAGAATATCTCCTACAGTGAGACCATCCCTGGTGGTTAGAAGGTGGGATTTCCTGTCCAAAAAAGGAAGCACTATTACTGAGACAAGGGTAGACCTAAGGACTGAAGAGAAAAGTTAAGAACCAAGTGAGTCTATAGTGGAGCCCTGGGCAGTGTATAACTTCTTGGGAACCTTTGCTTCCAACCTTGCGAAAAGTCACATCTGGTCTCCAGTTTCACATGTTACTAACTCCTCTTAGAGCAACTAACAGCTTTCTAATTGGAGCTGTAGATGGCAATGAGGACCAATTTATGAAGCAAGCTAAGCCTGCCTCATGTTACCTTCTTTTAGTCTATAGAAGCTTTTAGGAGTTGTCAGCATTGATGTAAGAGGAAATCACAGTTAATGAGTTTTAGATTGTAACCAGCGCAACCAAAGAAATGCAGAAGGATTGAGGGATCACTGACAGAGAAGCAGTGGTCAAATTGGAAGCAACTATGAGAAAAATTCCTCTCCTTTTAAAATATATACTTGGTCTGGGCACGATGGCTCACACATGAAATCCTAGCACTCTGAGAGGCCAAGGAGGGCAGATCCCTTGAGTTCAAGAGTTCAAGACCAGAATGGCCAACATGGCAAAACTCCATCTCTACTAAAAATACAAATACTAGCTGGGTGTGGTGGTGCATGCCTGTAGTCCCAGCTACTTGAGAGGCTGAGGCAGGAGGATTGCTTTAGCCCTGGAGGTGGAGGTCGCGGTGAGCAATGATCATGCCACTGCATTCCAGTCCGGGTGATGAAGCCAGACCCTCTCTCAAAACAAAGACCCCCAACCAAAAAAACACATATACTTGAGAAGGTTGACCTTTCCTTTAAAGTGGAATGAAAGTTTAATAAATATATGTGTGTGTGTTTCTGGATTTTCTATTCTGTTCAATGGATCTATCTATGTTCCAATACCGCACTATTTTAACTACAGTACCTTTGTAGTACTTTTTTCTTTTTTCTTTTTTTTTTTTTGAGACAGGGTCTTCCTCTGTCATTCAGGCTGTAGTGCAGCAATACAATCTCAGCTTACTACAGCCTCGACCTCCCTGGCCTAAGCTATCCTTCCACCTCAGCCTCCTGAGTATCTGGGACTTCAGGCACAGGCCCCCAAGCACAGCTAATTTTTGCATTTTTCAAGTAGAGACAGGGTTTCACCATATTGCCAAGGCTGGTCTCAAACTTCTGAGCTCAAGCAATCTGCCTGCCTCGGCTTCCCAAAGTGCTGACATTTCAAGCATGAAACACTGCACCCAACTGTAGTACCTTTTTTAACTGCTAAATTGTCCCTACTTTTTAAAAATGTTCTTGGCTATTCTATTCATTCAGCAAATATTTACCCAACACCTACTATTTGCTAGATATTTTAGGTGCTGGGCGTAGAAAAGTGAAAAATACATACAAAAATATCTGCTCTCACATTGCTTGCATTTTAGTGAGGGGACACAAGTGATAACTGAAACCAACATAATCCTACAACCAAGGGGACAAACATGCTTTCATTCCCTGTGTTAAATAATATTGACGCCAAGCAAAAATAACTAGCTTATTTGCTCTAGAAAATACCTATTTCTCGAAGATAAGATTGTGAACCAGCTAAACAACTTATTTATCAAGACTAACAGCTTTCTCATTAAAACTTGCCTTGATATCTTCCTCTTCACTGTGCCCAACAATCCAACTATCCCAACAAGTTTCTTACCAGCAAAATTTACCTGAAAAATCACCTTATTAAAGGCTCTTTCCTAATTTCCTTATTACAAAGAACTACTGAGGTAGGTTTAGGTAATGGCCTTGATACCTAGACAGAAAAAAAGCTAGATTCTTAGAGCTCCTGGCTCCTGGCATGATGAGTTCAAGAGTCTTTTTTGAAAATGTTTTATATGTAAATACTGAGGGTTTTTAAAATAACTTTAGAAGTCTATGTAATATTACTGATAAATAGATGATTCTTTGAACATTTTATAGCGATAATAATTTTAGCTTGAAACCAACTTTATGCCTTCTCCCTGAGTTTTTCAGAAAATAAAAATGTTGACCCAATATTTTATTTAATACAAGACTTGGGTTTTGTTTCTTATTTAAACTTCTAAAATTTCTACATTAATCCTATCAGCCCAGTAAGTTATTATTTTTACAGATGGTTTAAGATTACAAACATGAAATTGTATTTAGGTGAATGAAATAAGAGATTTATCAAGAAATACAGTTCTTTTTTTTTTTTTTTTTTTTTTTGAGGCGGAGTCTCGCTCTGTCACCCGGACTGGAGTGCAGTGGCCGGATCTCAGCTCACTGCAAGCTCCGCCTCCCGGGTTTACGCCATTCTCCTGCCTCAGCCTCCCGAGTAGCTGGGACTACAGGCGCCGCCACCTCGCCCGGCTAGTTTTTGTATTTTTAGTAGAGACGGGGTTTCACCGTGTTAGCCAGGATGGTCTCGATCTCCTGACCTCGTGATCCGCCCGTCTCGGCCTCCCAAAGTGCTGGGATTACAGGCTTGAGCCACCGCGCCCGGCCCAAAAAATACAGTTCCTGAATTAAGAAACTTTAAATGAATTTTTTAAATATTTTAATTTTCTATTTATTTCACTTTTTATTTTTGTGGAGATGGGGGGGTCTCAATTTGTTGCCCAGGCTGTTCTCAAACTCCTGAGCTCAAGCCATTCTCAGCTTCCCAAAGTGCTTGAATTGTAGGCATGAGTCACCTAGCACAGGCTCATGGATTCTTATGATACAAATGATAAGAACTTTATGGTCTGACCTAATTTTAATTTCCAGATTTTTAGCCAACTTTAAAACATTAAACTAATATTAAAATAAATTAATTAACAAATATACTGTGATTACCCAAATTATTTTATTTTATTTTATTAATTTTTTTTTTGAGACTGAGTCTCATTCTGTTGCCCAGGCACTCTGGACTGCAGTGGCATGATCTCGGCTTACTGTAACCTCTGCCTCCTGAGTTCAAGCGCCAAATCATTTTATACTAAAAAGAAAACAAAACATTGAACACTAAGCATAACTTTAAATTATTTCTAGGCTGGGCACGGTGACTCAGCCTGTAGTCCCAGCTCTTTGGGAGGCCGAGGCAGGTAGATTGCTTGAGCTCAGGGGTTTGAGACCAGCCTGGGCAACGCGGCAAAACCTCATCTCTACCAAAATTCAAAACAAATTAACCTGGTGTGGTGGCATATGCCTGTGATCCCAGCTCCTCCAGAGGCTGACATGGGAGGATCACTTGAGCCAGGGAGGCAGAGGTTGCAGTGAGCTGAGATTGTGCCACTGTGCTCCAGCCTGGGTGACAGAGGGAGACTTCCTCTCAAAACATTAAATAAATAAATAATCTTTCACCTTATTTTAATGTGTGGACTGGCTATAGATCAGCAAGATGTGCAAATCTTTTTTAATGATTACATGTATGTATACATATGTGCCTTTATTTATGCCTATCTATTATTTAGCCACCTTAAAATGTACTAAAGTAATATATATTTGTTCAAAGGAAAAAACATTAGCAAGATAGTTCTTGGTATTCTACCTTTTAATTTATGTTGTGTCTGAAAAATCCAAAATTGATCACTTTGGTTACAGTTTGTAATAATGAGAATCGTTAAACAGAAATAGGAGTATGCATTCAAAACAATACATAAGGTATGCCTATTTGTTTTTTAAGGGTATCGTTGCAGTCTACAAAGATGTTTACTTAATAACATAATATATACATTGTTTTATTTAATACGCTGATAAAGTTAAATATATTTTAAAGCTACAATTTAAAGCCTTAATTTAATCACTTGCTGGCATATTTATGTATTTATGTATGTCTCTTTTTTTTTTTTTTTTTTTTTTTTTTTTTTTTTTTTTTTTTTTTTTTTTTTTTTTTTTTTTTTTTTTTGAGACGGAGTCTTGCTCTGTCCCCCAGGCTGGAGTGCAGTGCAGTGGCCGGATCTCAGCTCACTGCAAGCTCCGCCTCCCGGGTTCACGCCATTCTCCTGCCTCAGCCTCCTGGAGTAGCTGGGACTACAGGCGCCCGCTACCTCGCCCAGCTAGTTTTTGTATTTTTTTAGTAGAGACGGGGTTTCACCGTGTTAGCCAGGATGGTCTCGATCTCCTGACCTCGTGATCCACCCGTCTCGGCCTCCCAAAGTGCTGGGATTACAGGCTTGAGCCACCGCGCCCGGCCCTATGTATGTCTCAATGCATATCTATAGAGTTATATAAAGATAAATTCAAAAGAATTATTTAAAATTTTAAAAATATGATAAAAGACAAATTTGAGGGCTTACATATCCTTTACTGTCAATTTTAATACGGACTGAAAACAAAAAGTAAAATTAAAATCTGCATTTTCTTCCTATAACAACCTAGTTACTCATGCTCAGATAAACAAAAATTCTGTTTTATTCCCAAAATATTGTGTTAACTCTCTAGATTTCTTAAATACGACGGAATCACTTTGGCAAGAAATTTTTTAAAGTTAAATTACTAGTAATCAAGGGCCAGGAGCGGTGGCTCACACCTGTAAACCCAGCACTTTGGGAGGTCAAGGTGGGCGGATCACAAAGTCAGGAGTTCAAGACAAGCCTGACCAACATGGTGAAACCCCATCTCTACTAAAAAATACGAAAATTAGCTGGGCGTGATGGCATGCGCCTGTAATCCCAGCTATTCAGGAGGCTGAGGCAGGAGAATCACTTGAACCCAGGAGGTGGAGGTTGTAGCGAGCCAAGATCACGCCACTGCACTCCAACCTGGGTGAAAGAGTGAGACTCCATCTCAAAAAAAATAAATAAATAAAATAAAATAAAAATTACTAGTAATCACTATTATTTATCGTTGTGTTTCCTATTTGTTACAACCAAGTATAGCCTTTGAATAAAACGGCTTATGTGTATGCCTTATGTCCTCTGACAACTCTTCTTGATTATGTCTGTTCCAAATTCAGTTCCCTAATTCAGAATAATCAGACTGTAAAGTTTTCTTTTTTTTTTTTTAAAGATTTTATTATTTTTTTTTCTTTTGAGACAGGGTTTTGTTCTGTCACCCAGGCTGGAGTGCAGTGGTGTGATCTCAGCTCACTGCAACCACTGCCTCCTGGGCTTCAGCAATCCTCCTGCCTCAGCCTCCCGAGTAGCTGGGACCACAGGTATGCACCACCATGTCTGCTAATTTTTGTATTTTTAGTAGACATGGAGTTTCGCTATGTTGCCAAGGCTGGTTTCAAACTCCTGAGCTCAAGCAGGTTTCGAACTCCACCCGCCTCGGCCTCCCAAAGTGCTGGGATTACAGACGTAGTTAGCCACCGTGCCTGGCCTGTAAAGTTCTCTTATAAATCAAAACTTTGTTTGAATTTACTGGAAAAGCCACTATTCCAGTAAAGAGTCAGTTTCTCAACTTATAAGAGAAAGATAGTAGAAATAATTAGGCATGTGTGACGTTCAGCTAAAGAGTCAGTTTCTCAACTTATAAGAGAAAGATAGTAGAAATAATTAGGCATGTGTGACGTTCTCTAAATGTTAATTATGTGTGGCTGGGCCTGGTGGCTCACACCTGTAATCCCAGCATTTTGGGAGGCTGAGGCGAGAGGATCACCTATAGTCAGGAGTTTGACACCAGCCTGGCCAACATGGTGAAACCCTGTCTCTATTAAAAATACAAAAATTAGTTGGGTGTGGTGGGGCGAGCCTGTAGTCCCAGCTACTCAGGAGGCTGAGGCAGCAGAATCGCTTGAACTCGGGAGGCAGAGGTTGCAGTGAGCCGAGGTCATGCCATTGCACTCTGGCCTGGGTAACAGAGCAAGACTCTGTCTAAAAGAAAAATCAATAACAACAAAAAATGGAATAAATTTGGAAATAAAATTGGGAATAAAATAAAATTTGGAATAAAAATAAAATTATTAATATTGTTTCATGATTGTGAATGCTTATATGCTAGTTACCAATTTAATATCATCGCTCCATTGCAAATCTACACTATTTTGCCCTGATTCATGATCAGTCCTCAACCCTATAAATTATTTTTTTTCCCAACAGATAAAATGTTATGGTTCATCGACAGAGGGCGCCAGAGTGACACTGCATGGCCACAGCTGCGGAAAGACACTTTTCGGTTGGGCCCCAGCCCCTCTTACTTTTAGTCTTCAGTACACAAGCCTAACAAAGTAGCTCTAGCTGTGCCCTCGGTCTATAAGGCGACTTTATAGTCTGAGGCGACTTTAGACCAGGTCCAGCCACCTATATCCTCCGGCAACAGCTGACCCTTTCTGCAGACTGGCCTAGCCTGCCTATCCCCTCCGGCAATGGTCACTTTCACAGGTCCCTCTAGCAAGTGTCTTCACCATCGCCAGGCTGCGTGGCTGTGTTTGTAGTAAACATGTCTTCTGGCCGGGCGCGGGGGCTCACGCCTATAATCCCAGCACTCTGGGAGGCCGAGGCGAGCGGATCCCCAGAGGTCAGGAGCTCAAGACAAGCCTGGCCGACATGGTGAAACCCCGTCTCTACTAAAAACGCAAAACTTAGCCGGGCGTGGTGGCGGAATCCCAGCTACTAAGGAGGCTGGGGCAGGAGAATCGCTTGAATCTGGGAGGCGGAGGCAGAGGCTGTAGTGAGCCGAGATCGCGCCACTGCACTCCAGCCTGGGCAACAAGAGTGAGACTCCGTCTGAAAAAACAAAAAACATGTCAAGAGGAGGTCTGAATCTCAGCTCTGGGGTGGTGGTTGCTGAGAGGAGCTCTTTCTCCTCTTTATCGCTCATTCTTCCTCAGCCTAGAGGGATGCGCTGTTTTTCTGCACTTGCTACTTCTGGATTCTTTAGAGTCCTTGTTTACTCCTTTTTGAATTCACTCACCTCCTGCTAGTTAATAATTCTTTATATTAAACTTTCCCTGTTCAAAAAACTGATGTAGTTTCTGGTTTCCGTCTGGTCCCTGATTGACATATCTTAGAAATACACTTTTTTCATGTACAAAGATTAGTACAATAATTGTCTCCAAAAAGATTTCGTATCAGGTTATTAAGTTCCAATGTCTTTGTCAATCAGGGACCACTGTAATATACCTTGTGGCACAAATTAAAAAGCCTTGGAGTCTCCCTCCTGTTCATATGCCCCTATTCCCAGGATAATCATTGACTATATGCTTATATATTAATTTTCTGTTACCCCTCAAGAAATCATTCCACTCTCTTCTATTTTGATAATGTTCTGATATTTTTCATCTTGGGGAAGAGACCTCAGAGAAAAGTAGCCCTTGAGCCTTGATGAAAAGAACCCATATAAGTTGCTATAAACATCTGACACTACAACAAAACTCTAGGGTGTTGATGCTTACAACCATTTCTCTCAAGTAAAGAAATTTACTCATCCTTAAGTTACAAGAAAGCCCCATGGGCCAGAAACCACAAGGAGACAGTTTCCACTCAAGACTTTCAGATCAAGATGACTGCATTGAGGCCGGGCGCGGTGGCTCAAGCCTGTAATCCCAGCACTTTGGGAGGCCGAGACGGGCGGA
>NW_012122487.1:7417005-7427234 GCF_000951035.1 Colobus angolensis palliatus
TGTCTCAGCCTCCTGAGTAGCTGGGATTACAGGCATGAGCCACTGCAGCTAGCCCTCCTTTTTTTTTTTTTTTTTTTTTTATTTGAGACAGGGTCTCACTTTTTTGAGGTGGGGCCCAGGCTAGAACACAATGGTGCTATCTCAGCTCACTACAATTTCTGCCTCCTGGGCTCAAGTGATCCTCCCACCTCAGCCTCCCAAGTAGCTGGGGCTACCGGCACACACCACCACACCCGGCTACTTTTTGTATTTTTTGTAGAGATGAGATTTTGCCATGTGGCTCAAGCTGGTCTCAAACACCTGGACTCAAGCAATCCGCCCACCTCAGCCTCCCACAATGCTGGGATTACAGACGTGAGCCACAGTGCCTGGCCCTGGGAGATTAATTTCTAAAACCTTAAAATTGTCCAAGTGATCAGCATATATTTGTTATTCATTGTGGGCCCCTCAAATCACACCTGATAATTTCTGCTAGTGACGTGCTTCAGATGTGGGCTAGCCCTGCCAGAAAGACCAACCATGTGATTAGAGGGTTGGAGCTTTGAGCCATGTGATATCAGCTTGACCTCTGAGAAAGAGGGGCTGGAGATTCAATTCAACAGCATGCACAATGATTCAATCAATCATGCCTGCGTAATGAAACCTCAGTAAAAACTCTGGACACTGAAACTTGGGTGAGTTTCCCCGACTGGCAACATGCCTTGATTATTTTCACACTTTGATGCTGGACAGATAACACAACCCTGAAGACAATGGAAGCTCTGCATTTGGATCCCTCCCCGATGTCACCTGATACATCTCTTCTTTTGGATGATTCTAATTTGTATCTTTTTGCTGTAATAAAATTATAATAATACGTATTAATAACTTAGTGAGTTCAGTGAATCTTTTTAGTGAATCATCAAACCTGAGAGTGGTTGTGGGAATCTCTGGATTTATAGCCAGCTGGTCAGAAGTGAGAGTTGCCCTGGGAACCCCCAAACTTGTGGTTGTTTTCTGAAGTAAGGGCAGTCTTGTGGAGAACTGTGCCTACAGACTTTGCAGTTGACAAACTCATTGTAGAAAACTCTTGCAGGAACCAGTTTTGCAACCAAAAGAAATCAGTCTTGGAAAGGATTTTTAAACAGATGAGGTATATTCAAAGATAATTTCACTTTTACTGATCTTACGAGAAAGGCACACTAGTGGGCTTAACCCCAAGCCTTTTTTTTTTTTTTTTTTTTTTGCGACAGAGTCTCGCTCTGTTGCCCAGGCTGGAGTGCAGTGGCGCGATCTCGGCGCACTGCAAGCTCCGCCGCCCGGGATTACGCCATACTCCTACCACAGACTCCCGAGTAGCTGGGACTACAGGCACCCGCCACCACGCCCGGCTAATTTTTTGTATTTTTTTAGTAGAGTCAGGGTTTCATCGTGTTAGCCAGGATGGTCTTGATCTCCTGACCTCATGATCCACCCGCCTTGGCCTCCCAAAGTGCTGGGATTACAGGTGTGAGCCACTGTGCCTGGCCTCCCCAAGCCTTTTTGTGTTTCCTTTTTTTTTTTGTTTTTGTTTTTGAGACAAGGTCTTACTTTGTCACCCAGGCTGGAGTGCAGTGGCATGCAAGGCCTTCTGCCTTTACCTCCCAAAGTGCTGGAATTACAGGCGCGAGCCACTGCACCCAACCTTTTTTTGCTTTAGACCTACCTGGTGATTTCTTTATCACAAATATCGCTTCTTGACACCAAACGACACTTATGAAACGTTGCAAAATATTACCTTACCATCTGACAACAACTCCAATGGGTTATTATCACCAAAAACAAGGTTGCTGCCTTGCACCTAGTGTTAAATTGATGGGACAAAAACTAACTGCTGCCGGCATATTGGACACAGATACGTTATCTTGACCAACTGATACCTGTTTTCAGGATAGGCGCTGATATCACCTAAGGTTCATTTTCATGCACACATTTCCATTCCCCACCTCCCAAACATCTTTACATAATTTAATTCAATAAGGAGGAAATCTGGGCCTGGATTTGAGTTCAAAAACTAAAAACTGAAGGGGAATTTTTGACTGCTTTCTTCTACACAAAGGGTCTTTATGTTATGCTTTCTAAGAGGCCTGAAAAGTAAGACTAATCCTATATGCTATGGTTCAGAAGATAGTAAAGGAGTTCCCTGTCTAAGGCCAGGGCCTTACTTAGGAATTTTATAAAATGGGACAGACAATGTTTCTGAATAGACAGGAATTAGATATAATACAGGCTTCTTAAAGGAGAACATGTGCTGCCCTGTCTCAAAGACCAAGAAGATTTCAGAGTGGAGTTCAAGATGAAGAAGACGAAGAGTATATAGCTCTTAGACAAGTTGCTCTATGCCTTCAACAAAAATGCTGCCTTTTTCTTGTCACTTTTTTCTTGGTTTTACCTTTCTGACCCTCTTCTCAACTCTAGAGGAAAGCTTTTATCATCCTTAGGAATGACCAAGTGTAGCCTATTTGTAGTGTAGGTTGGGGGTGACAGGGATTTTTTTTTTTTTTGAGATGGAGTCTCGCTCTGTCACCCAGGCTGGAGTGCAAAGGCGCTATCTCAGCTCACTGCAAGCTACACCTCCTGGGTTCAAGCAATTCTCCTGCCTCAGTCTCCTGAGTAGCTGGAATTACAGGCGCGTGCCACCACATTCAGCTAATTTTTTGTGTTTTTAGTAGAGACGGGCTTTCACCATGTTAGCCAGGATGGTCTCGATCTCCTGACCTCGTGATCCGCCCGTCTCGGCCTCCCAAAGTGCTGGGATTACAAGCGTGAGCCACTGTGCCCAGTTGGATTTTTTTTTTTTTTTTTTTTTGAGACGGAGTCTCGCTCTATCGCCGGGGCTGGAGTGCAGTGGCCGGATCTCAGCTCACTGCAAGCTCCGCCTCCCGGGTTCCCGCCATTCTCCTGCCTCAGCCCCCCGAGTAGCTGGGACTACAGGCGCCTGCCACCTCGCCCGGCTAGATTTTTGTATTTTTTTAGTAGAGACGGGGTTTCATCGTGTTAGCCAGGATGGTCTCGATCTCCTGACCTCGTGATCCGCCCGTCTCGGCCTCCCAAAGTGCTGGGATTACAGGCTTGAGCCACCGCGCCCGGCCGCCCAGTTGGATTTTTAAAAATACTACAATATCTATCACATGAGGCTCAACTCAGCACAACAGATTCAAGGATTACACATGGGTATCAAGTCCATGATGCCAAAGAAAGGAACAGTATACATTCTCTGAGCTGTTCTTTAAACATATCTCTTTCTAGGCCTTGGTGGTAGGCTGCTGACCAAGGTCAAGAATTTCCTGCTCACTGTTTATTTTCATCAGGAACCCCAATAACACATGGAATATGCTATTTTTTTCTATTTTCCTCTGTATTCCAATGACCCTACTCTCCTACTAGTAAGTTAGAACAAGAAGTGTTGTTTTTAGGATAATTTTTAAAGTTTTGGAGATACAGAGTGATGAGGTTGCACAACAATGTGAATGTAATGAATGCCATGGAACTGTAAACTTAACGAATAAAATGGTAAACTTTGTTATGTATATTTTACCACAATAAGAAAATGCTGCTGGGAGTGGTGGCTCACGTTTGTAATCCCAGCACTTTGGGAGACTGAGGCAGGCAGATCACCTGAGGTCAGGAGTTCGAGACCAGCCTGGCCAACACAGTGAAACCCCATCTCTACTAAAAATATAAAAATTAGCTGGGCTCTGAGACTCTGTTAAAAAAAAATGCTTTTTAATGTGACTACCTTGGCGTTTGCAAAGCACCCTGAAATTTAAAAAAAGAAAATCTTTGAAACAAAGTTATTATTATTATTTTGAGATGAGGTCTCATTCTGTCACCAGGCTGGAGTGCAGTGGCACAATCTCAGCTCACTGCAACCTCCGCCTCCAAGTTCAAGCAATTCTCCTGCCTTAGCCTCCTGAGTAGCTGTGACTACAGGCGTGCACCACGCCGGCTAATTTTTGTATTTTTAGTAGAGATGGGGTTTCACGATATTGGCCGGTCTGGTCTTGAACTCCTGGCCACAAGTGATCCACCTGCCTCAGCCTCCCAAAGTGCTTGGATGACAGACGTGATCCACTGCACCTGCCCCAAAAATCTTTAAAAATTTTATGGTGCCATGTTGATAGTTAATTAGAACAGAAGACAAAGGCAAACATTCATCGTATCTCTTTTTCTCCTTCTTCTTCTACCCTAACCAGTAGGCAAGAAGTAGGAATGGGTAAAAAGATACTAAATTGAACCTGAGGGCTTCAACCACTCTAAGTTGAAATAATGAAATCAGATTGAATTAGAAGCTAGGAATTTTGTACAATCTGAATTGTATCTTCAGAACTAATTCTACATCTTAATTTTCTCCTGACCTAAATTTTCAGCAAGAAAATAAAAACATATGACAGCTTCCCAGCTCTGCTGCTGCAGAACTTTTATGGCCATTTCCTCAGCCCTGCAGCTGTTTGGATGATTGTACTGTATGTATGTGTAAATCCACACTTCAACTTCATAATCAGCATGGTCATATTTCCCCCTCCTATCCATATATATGACAGTGAAATTATACCTGTAATCTAAATAGTTTGTGGCATTTAGTCTCATATGAAGGGGAAATGTATAACTGCACTAAAAAAATTAAATTCTATGATTCTAAATAGTCCTCAAAAAAAATGTTCCTACATTCATTGGTAATGATGTTGACTATGGAGAAAATGGTCTAAAACCACCATCAGTGTACTGCTTATTTATGCTGCTAAATTACAGATTTTATGAGACAAGTAAGCTTCAGTGAATGCTTGCAATACTAAATAGTTCTGAATCCCAGAAGTCCATGTCACTGAAACACAACAACAACAAAAATAATTTCCAAATGGTCTGTAGAGATAAAATTACAGTCTAGTTTTCTTAGTGTTTCTTCTATCTTTATGTGGTTTAAATTATTATTTATATATTCCTTTACAAACATTTATATAGCTTTTTAAATACTGTTTATAAAATATTCCTTAAATCCTATGTAACAAAAAGAATTTTATTGCTTACATCAAATTTGTAACACAAATACTAGGATAATATTATGAAGATTTGAAAATTTTATACGAAGCTCCCTGATTGGAAAAGATAAATAAAGGGCCCATAAGGAGACAGAATTCAATTCCCTTCTTGATCTCCAAGAGCTATTTATTTGTTGCTCTATGTGGATATTTTTTACTTTCTCTCTTGTTTTATTGATATTTTTGTACTTTAAGCTCCTGTGGAGGGTAGGAATAATATTGTTTGTTTGTTTGTGATGGAGTCTTACTCTGTCACCCAGGCTGGAGTGCAGTGACATGATCTCGGCTCACTGCAACATCTGCCTCCCCGGTTCAAGTGATTCTCCTGCCTCAGCCTCCCATGTAGCTGGGATTACAGGCTCCTGCAACCACACCCAGCTACTTTTTGTGTTTTTAGTAGAGACGGGGTTTCGTCATGTTGGCCAGGCTGGTCTTGAACTCCTGACCTCAGGTGATCCACCAGCCTCTGCCTCCCAAAGTGCTGGGATTATAGGCGTGAACCACGGTGCCTGGCCAGGGATGATATTTTAGATGCTCATTAAATATCTGACAGTGAAGACATGTTGGTTAGAAAAAATACAAATGGGAGAACTATATTACCCAAACATATATTACTAGCCAGAAGCAATGGTTCACAAACATGCTTATGCAGGAGAGACCAAGCTGGCTATACCAGAGAACATACAAGAATTGCACCCAGAATAGAGAAACAGGAGAGGGAGGCCAACAGAAACGTAAGAAACAGGAACATACACATTCAAAAATGATCAACAAAAGTTAAATGATCCAGCGCTGGCAGCATAGTGAAACCCTGTCTCTCCTAACATTTTAAAAAATAGCCAGGCATGGTGGCACACACCTGTAGTCCCACTACTTGAGAGGCTGAGGTGGGAGGATTGCTTGAGCCTGAGAGGTGGAGGCTGCAGTGAGCTGTGGTTGTGCCACTGCACTCCAGCCTGGTCAAGAGAGCAAGACCCTGTCCCCCCCAAAAAAGAAATTAAATAACAAGACTGCCTGGCAGCATCTTACAGCCTAAATTCAAAGAAGAGACTCATTTTCCCCTCTAGGAGATAGGTACCAGGGCAGAGGACAACCAGTTTGCACAGTGATATCAATGAAGAAAGCCTGTGATTCAAGACTCAAAATACTGGCCAGGACAAAAGGGAGAGAAAACAATGGACTAAGACAGTCCCAGCCCTCCAGCCAGTACAACTATTTTAACTCTGTATTAATTAGGGATGCAATTTCCATTTGCAGAGTTTACTTAGTGCAGTGGTTTGTTCTATGTCAACTTGAGTAAGCTGGATTACATTTCCAAAATTCCCTTCTCTGGAGAGTTCCAAATTAGAATTGGCTAAAAGATGATTTGACTAAGATTTGGGAGGTAGCAGTGAAGCAGGAACCATAGTGTCCAAAAGTCACTGTGGTTAGACACAGAAAGAGGCAGACATAGAATGACCAGCAGCTTCCAGTTTGTCCTTATTCTTTCCAGTTCATATCTGGGTCTTCTTCCCAATTCCTGATCCTGTGGACCAACGATGGTCCCAGACCCAACATATACTTGGCAGCTAACTCACTGAGGTGGTAGCTGAACAGCAGCACAGCTTTCCATGAGTCTTCCTAAAAGCCTTCTTATAGTCCTCGTGTGGCAGCTGGATTTGCTTGGTTTCTCAGGTTGAGTTGTTACTTACTACCGCTCTAATCTTCCATCGTACCTGTTGGACCTTCACTTCCACACTTCTTCCCATAATTGTATAAGGTCTACTTCCTACTACAAAAAAAAAAAAACAGATGGAAAAGAAAACTCTTGTCCCAAAACTTCTAGTGGTCCTGCTTCCTAACCAAAAACGTTACTAATGTCAGAAGTAACTAAACTCACAGAATCATTCTAGAATAATTATTTGTGGTTTAAAGTTCCAGTTTAAGAACTCTAGTCAACCGGGTGCAGTGGCTTACGCCTGTAATCCCAGCACTTTGGGAGGCTGAGGCGGGTAGACCACAAGGTCAGGAGTTTGAGACCAGCCTGACCAACACAGTGAAAACCCATCTCTACCAAAAATACAAAAATTAGCTGGGCATGGTGGCACGTGCCTGTAATCTCAGTTACTCAGGAGGCTGAGGCAGGAGAACTGCTTGAACCTGGAGGTGGTGGTTGCAGTAAGCCGAGATCACACCACTGCACTTCAGCCTGGGCGACAGAGCAATACTCCGTCTCGAAAAAAAAAAAAAAAAGAAAAAGAACTCTAGTGTTGTTTGTAGATGTGATACTAGGAAAATACTTACAATTGCCTGGCATAAAGTCTGAAATGACTAACTCTGATTAGATCTCTGATCTTACAGAACTTTGAAACTAATTAGGGAGACATAAGATTTATCCAAATGAATTACACAGATATTTATGCATATGTATGCAAGATATTGTTTTGCTAATTACATTACTGTTCACTACCCCTTTCTCACTTGTACTTTGCAGTTAGGAGTGACTATGTAACAGAATTCTGTCCAATGAAGCATAACACCTGCCTGCTGGGCGAGGCTTTTGGAAGAGCTTCTGTTTTCTAAATAAAAAGAGGTGAAATTGACAAGCCTATTCTTTCATCCTATGCCCTTTCTCCTACCTGAAATCAAGATGTGGTTCCAAGAAGAGCAGTCATCTTCTGTTCATCAGTCAGCCCAGTCAACATGAGAAAAATGCCAAGTAAATTCAAAGATACTGGCCCTTAAATCATCCAGCTACAATGCTAGCATTTGTCTATCTCTTGACATCTTTTGCAAAAGCCAGCTGAAAGCATTGTTAACCGAGAAAATGTTAATCTAAAATGAGTACTACAGAAAGAAATGAATATAGGATTTTAGGATAGGATAATGAGGCTTAGAAGAAGAGACGTAAGAGGTATGACTAAGTTTGGATGTTCAAGAGAAGGAAAACATGTATACGAAGAAGGTGATTAAAGGGCATCTCAGATAGAGAGAATGGTGTGCAGAGAGGCACATGGAGAAAAGCATAAAACAAAACCAGTATTTTAATTCCTGCATGAGGTAAGGAGTTTCTATAGTAGGGTAGTGCACTGAGAATATAAAGAAAAGAAAGTTACCAGGATAATGTAGTGACAGGAAATATTTACCAAAGGCCTTTTATGTGCTAAGCACTGTATCCTGGGGATACAGTTATAAACAAAACAGGGACCCTCCCATCATGGAGTTCAATTCTCTGGGAGATGAAGGGTAAAATATGCATGATGAAGGGAAAGAACAGAATGTAAACTATTTTTTCCCTCCAGAAGCTTGGTGACCAACGAAAGGAGAAAAATGGGTCCACTGGACATTATAAATAAAACAAATAGGCTGGGCACGGTGGGTCACACCTGTAATCCCAGCACTTTGGGAGGCTGAAGCGGGCAGATCATGCGGTCAGGAGATCGAGACCATCCTGGCTAACATGGTGAAACCCTGTCGCTACTAAAAACAAAAAAAATACAAACAAAACAAAACAAAACAAAAAAATAGCCGGGCATGGCGGCGGGCACCTGTAGTCCTAGCTGCTGGGGAGGCTGAGGCAGAAGAACGGCATGAACCCGGGAGGCGGAGCTTGCGGTGAGCCAAGATCACGCCACTGCACTCCAGCCGGGGTGACAGAGTGAGACTCCATCTCAATCAATCAATCAATCAATCAAACAAATATAAAATGTGTCTGAAAGATGGAAAGAAGGCAGAGTAGCTAGGCATCTTGGGATCCAAGACATGACAAGGTGGTGAGTTCCCTGCTGGGTTTCCTTTTGCTTTATATATTTCGGACTGGGTGCTGGATGAGCCAGCAACTGGAAGTACCCCAAGAAAAACCTGCTCCCTCTAGCCAATGGACCAGGAAAGAGGAAGTCTAACAAGACAAAAACATTTTAGACAATTGTTGCCCGACTCAACCAAATGCCTTGGAAAAAACCGTGGCCCCAACACCATGATGAAAGAAGGAAACTTGAACATCAGGGAAAAAGAAAAAACAATGAAAACAGTAAAAATACGGGTAAATACAACATACCTTACTTCTCCTCTTGAGTTTTCTAAATTATGTGGGGGGTCTTTTTGTGTTTTTTTTTTCTTTTTTAAGAAACAGTCTCATTCTGTCACCCAGACTGGAATGCGGTGGTGCAACCATAGCTCACTGCAGCCTTGAATTCCTGGACTCAAACAGTTGTTCGCCCCAGCCTCCTGAGTAGCTAGGGCTACAGGCACATGCCACCACACCTAACTAATGTAAAAGATTTTTTTTTTTTTTTGGAGAGGTAGGGTCTTGCTATGTCGCCCAGGCTGGTCTTAAACTACTGGGCTCAAGGGATCCTCCTGCCTCCTAATCCCAATTAGGATTACAGGTGTGAGTCACCACATCCAGCCCCTCTAAATTATGTCTGATGATTGAAGCCCTCACGTGGCTGTAAGAAGGCGCCCTAACTCCCCTGTTCTGCTGCGGTGTATCAGAGATGCTCAACTGGGAGCCTGACTTTTATCCCTGTCTAACAGTAATGTCCCCAACCCATACTTAGTGGAAGCCTGATGGAGAGTAGTAATGAGGCATTCTTTTCCCTCTCAGCCAGGGTGACGTCAGCAGAGGCCTAATGGAGAGCCTGGATCACCGTCTCCACTTAGCAGTAACAAGGCAACAAAGCACCTCCTAGGCCTTCATCCCAAAGAGATGGCCAAGTGGAGAACCTGGGCTTCCACCTCTACCCAGCAGTAATGAGGTAGCATTCTTCTCCTCTCACTGATGCAGTGTCAGACAAGGCCTGCTGACATAAATAAGATCCAGAGTCTCAAAACATAATTCCCCAAATGTTTAGAATACAGTTGAAAATCGCTAGTCATATGAAGAACTGGGAACATCTCAACCTTACCGAGAAAAGAAAACCAACAGATGCCAACACGGAGATGACACAAACTTTGGAATTCCCTGACAATACTTTAAAGCAGCCATCATAGTCAAACTTCGAAAAACTAAAGATAAGGAAAAAATATTGAAAGCCATGAAAGAAAAATGAAGGAAAAAGACCCGCTCAAATGACAGCCAGTTCCTCATTGAAAACCATGGATGTGGCCGGGCGCGGTGGCTCAAGCCTGTAATCCCAGCACTTTGGGAGGCCGAGACGGGCGGATCATGAGGTCAGGAGATCGAGACCATCC
>NW_012122487.1:7428062-7430421 GCF_000951035.1 Colobus angolensis palliatus
CCCGTCTCGGCCTCCCAAAGTGCTGGGATTACAGGCTTGAGCCACCGCGCCCGGCCCAGAATACTCTTAACTGAAAAAAAACTAAGAGTATCTGTTGCCAGCAGACCTACTCTGAAATAATAACCAAAGGAAATTCTTGAAACAGAAAGGAAATAATAGAAGGAAACTTGGGACATCATGGAGGAAGAAATATTGGTAAATGCAATAGACTTTACTTCTCCCCTTGAGGTTTCTAAATTATATTTAATAGTTGAAGCAAAAATATGAAGCCTGTCTGATGTGCTCCTCAATGTATATAAGGGAAATATTTAAGACAATTATAAATAGAGGAGGGTAAATGGACGTAAAAGTTTTGTATACTTCACTCCAACTGGTAAATGTCAACAGAAGTAAGCTATGTTAAATTATGTATGTATACCTACAGCAAACACTAAAAATTTATATGAAGAAATACACTCAAAAATACTAGATAAATGAAAATGGAATTCTAACAAAAAGTTCAAATAACCTGCAGGAAATCAGGAAAAAGAAAATAAACCAAAAACAAAGGGAACCAACAGAAAACAAAAAACAAAATGCCAGAATTTAGCCCTAACATATCAATATCATATTAAATGTAAGTAATCTAACTATATCAACTAAAAGACAGAGATTTGCAGCAGGGATTAAAAAATATGGCCCAACTCAAGAGGCTGAGGTGAGAGAATTGCTTGAGTCCAGGAGTTCAAGTCCAGCCTGGGCAACATAGCAAGACCCTATCTTTAAAAAAAAAATGTGATCCAGCTATCTGCTGTTTACAAGAAATGTACTTTAAATATTAAAAGATTAGTTGAAAATAAACAGCTGGAAAAGTCATATGGTTCAAACATTTATCAAAAGAAAACAGGAGTGGCTGGCTGCAGTGGCTCATACCTGTAATTCCAGCACTTTGGGAGGCTGAGGTGGGCAGATCACCTGAGGTCAGGAGTTGGAGACCAGCCTGGCCAACATGGTGAAACCCCATCTCTACTAAGAATACAAAAATTAGCCAGGCATGGTGGCAGGCACTTGTAGTCACAGCTACTCGGGAGGCTGAGGCAGGATAATCACTTGAACCCAGGAGGCAGAGGTTGCAGTGAGCCGAGATTGCACCATTGCACTCCAGCCTGGGGGATAACAGCGAGACTTTGTATCAAAAAAAATAAAAAAGAAAACAGGAGTGACTTTATTAATATTAGATAAAGTAGACCTCAGAGAAAAAAAAAAATACCAGAGACTGAAACATTATTTAAGGACAAAAGGGTCCAGCCGAGCTTGGTGGCTCACACCTGTAATCCTGGCACTTTGGGAGGCCGAGGCAGGCAGATCACGAGGTCAGGAGTTCAAGACCAATCTGGCCAGCATGGTAAAAACTCCTTTCTACCAAAAATACAAAAATTAGCCAGGTGTGGTGGTGTGCGCCTGTAGTCCCAGCTACTCGGGAGGCTAAGGCAGGAGAATTGCTTGAAGCTGGGCGGCAGAGGTTGCAGTGAGCCGAGATCTGTACCACTGCCCTCCAGCCTGGGTGACAGAGCGACACTACCTCTCAAGAAAAAAAAGAGAATTCTGGCCAGGTGCAGTGGCTCATGCTTGTAATCCCAGCGCTTTGGGAGGCCGAGGTGGCAGGATCACTTGAGCTCAGGAATTTGAGACCAGCCTGGGCAATATAGTGAGACTTTATCTCTATACAAAAAAAGAAAAAAGAACTCAACAACACCATCATCTAGAAGGATCTAATTGACATTTATCAAATATTCCATTCAACAAAAAGCAGAACATACAATCTTTTAAAGCACCAAAGTAACATATACAAGATAGACCATATCCTGGGCCAGAAAAGTCCTCAGAAAACTGAAAAGTGTTGAAATCACACAGAGTGTACTTGTTGTCCCTATTTCAGATAACATGACTGTTTATGTAAAAGATCCCAATAGATCTACAAAAAACAGAGAAAGGAAAAGAAAAAGAAAAAAAAACCTTTTAAACTTAATTGGTGAGGTCAGCAAGGTCTGAGATACAAGCTAAACACAGAAATCAACTGTATTTCTATATCTAGCATTGAACACTGAAATTAAACAATCACTCCGAAAAATAAAAGACTAGTTGTAAATCTAACAAAACACGTATGGGACTTGTAGACTGCATGCTACAAAATGCCAGTCAAAGAAATGAAAGAACGAAATTAACAGATATACTGTGTTCAAGGATTAGAAAACTCAACCTAGTAAAGATCTCAATTTTCCTCAAATTTATATATAAATATATATTTTTGATGTCATATCTGATTATATATAATATGCAATTTATTTCTATAATATGTTTATATATTCTATGTAATATA
>NW_012122487.1:7430681-7445583 GCF_000951035.1 Colobus angolensis palliatus
AGCCAGGATGGTCTCGATCTGCTGACCTCGTGATCCGCCCGTCTTGGCCTCCCAAAGTGCTGGGATTACAGGCTTGAGCCACCGCGCCCAGCCAGTAAAAAAATATTTTTAAAAAAGCTAGGTGTGATGTATACTTGTAGTCCCAGCTATTCAGGAGGCTGAGGCAGGAGGATTGCTTGAGCCCAGGACTTCCAGGCTATAGTGCACTAGCTGAGTGATCAGGTGTCCACATTAAGTTCAACATCAATATGGTGACCTCTGAGGAGTGGGTGACCACCAGGTTGCCAAAAGAGGGGTGAATTGGACAAAGTTGGAAATGGAGCAGGTCAAAACTCCCATGCTAATCAGTAGTGGGCCCTTGCTTGTGAGTACCCAAAGCACTCCAGCCTGGGCAACATAGTGAGACCTCATCTGTTACAAAAGAAAAAAATTCCAGTAAAAGTTTTACAGATACAGACAAGCTGATTCTAAAATTTTTGACAAAGGTGAAAAAGCAATTCAAGAAAACAAGAATAGCCTTTTCAACAAAGGTGCTAGAGCATTCAGATATCCATAGACAAAAAAATGAACCTCCACTTAAACCTTACAAAAATTAACTCAAAGTAGATCACAGGGTTAAATATAAGACATTAAATGCTAAAGTTTTAAAGAGAAAACAGAAGAAAAATCTTTGGGATCTAGGGCTTAATGACGAGTTCTCAGACATGACAACAAAAGGATAATCCATCAAAGAAAAAATCCCGGTAAGTTGGACGTCATGGAAATGTAAAACTTTTAGTCTGTGAAAGACCTATAGGGAAGATGAAAAGACAAGTTACACAGACGGAGAAAATATTTGCAAATCACATGTGTGACAAAGAACTCTTATCTAGAATATATAAGGAGTGCTTGAAACTGGGTCTCTTGCCATAGCAACATGATTGGGAGCACCAGGAACCCAGGGTTGGAGCACGATGCCATGGATTGCTTTAACCCTTTTCCTGTTTAGAAAACCAAGGGGCAGCTCACTGCCAGTGCTCATTTAATTTTACATAAACAGGCTCTTTGAGGCTGAAGCAAATCTGACTGATTTTTGATGTGAAAATAAAATATAAAAACCGTTCCTGAAGCTATTTCTACACAGAACTAACATAAAAATAGTCTGAATCATCAGAATCGTCTATTTTGGAAAAACCGGATTCATCAAATGAATCTTCGGGCAACAACTGTTTGAGAACGATGTTAACATCGTGTGTAGGAACGTTATGTTTTCTAGGATCTGGCATTTTCAGTGATTGAGAATCACTATATTTTGCAAATGGAAATACCACTACTAAAAACAAAATACCATAAACAGAGTGATGTCTTTTGTTTCCAAAGGCAATATTCTAGAACTATGTGAAAATAGTAACAAAAGTGAGATATTTTGTGGCAAAATTATCTCTGGGTAAACGCTGCAGCCACAAGTGCTGCTGGAGAGTGTTCTCAGAGCAAACGGGAAAGGGGTTAAGAAAATGGCACACAAACTGGACCTGGGGGAAATTGCCAGCTTGGATAAGGTCAAGCTGAAGGCCACAGAGACGCAGAAGAACACTCTGTCAACCACAGAGACCGCAGAGCAGGAGTGAAATTTCCTGAGAGCCTCGAGGACTCCCTACGCCTGTCATCTTTGAGCCCCCACTTGAGATGTGGAGGAAGAGCCAACTGCAAGATGGATACACCCCAGAAACTGCACTGTGAACCAAACCTGGGCTCTCCGCACCATGCCACCGACCTGTGAGTCTCTGAGGGGAGCTCCAATGGGACGGCCAAATTCTCCGGGGCTAAGCACATGAATAGATGTTTAATATCAGTATCCATTTGGGAAATGCAAACTAAGACCACCCTGTGAGTATAGTGTAAAGAAAAAATAGTGACAATACTGAATTCTGGTGAAGATGTGGAAAAACTACATTTCTCATACATTGTTGGTGAGAATGTAAAATGGCTTAGCCATTCTAGAAAATAGTTTGGCAGTTTATTTTAAAAACTAAGTGTGCAACTATCATACACCTCAGTAATGATACTTCTGACCATTTATCTCAGAGAAATAAAAACTTATATCTACACAATATGTAAATGTTCATCAAACCTTTGTTTGTAATAGGGGAAATCTGGAAACAACCACAATGTCCTTCAATAGGTGGATGGTTCCACAAATTGTACCATTCATACCATGGAATCCTATTCAGAAATAAAAAGCAATGAATTACTGATACATAGAAAAACTTGGGTTTTAAGAGCCTTAAGATGAGTGATAAAAGCCAATCCCAAAAGGCCACATATTACATGATTTAATATATATAATACTCTCAAAATGATGAAATTATAGGAATGGAGAAAGGATTAGTGATTGCCAAGGGTTAGGAATTGGGAGGAGGAGAAAATGACTCTAAAGGGGTAGCACAAGGGGTCTTCATGGTGGTGGGATAGTTCTGTATCTTGATTGCGGTGACAGGAATCTACAACGTGTGATAAGTGACAGATAATTATACATACACATTGTTCCAAGATCAACTTCCTGATTTTGTCATTATACTATAATTAAGATATAACCATTGGAGGATATGAGTGAAGGGTTCAAAGGACCTTTCTGTATTATTTTTGCACCTTTCTGTGAATCTATAATTATTTCAAAATAAAAAGTGAAAACACACAGATGTGTACACTGTAGGTTCAAGAGAAAGTTTTTGTTTAAGGTGAGGAAAAGCTGCCTTGTTTATAGGTATTATGAAGGTATCAAGAAAAGGACCAGCAGTGAGAGAAATACAATATTTGCAGTGTTTCCTCAACCTTTTTTCTAACACATGACCCCTACAAAGCTTCATTTTCTTCTCTTCTCCCACAGTGAAGTTTTTTTTCAGAATTCTATTTCCTTGAGTTTGTATTGTGAAATACAATACCTTGGATGGTATGAGGGAAATGCCTTGGACGGTATGAGGGAAATTCTTTACTTTTCCATCGAGGTAGCAGGGACAAACAAAGACAGGTACCACTTTGAGAAGAGCTTGATGGCAGATCTTCTCTGTGGGGAAAAGGTTATCTGCTAAGACTGAGGATGATTCAAGGTTACATGTGAACCTGAGAAGTATTGACATGACTTGAAAGAGTCATAATGGGTTATACAATGGAGAGGAAACAAAATTTAATGAAGGACCAGTTGAGTGATCTTAAGAGTTCAGTGGAAAAGTGGTAAGATACTTTATTGAGCTATATTAATCTTTCTATGATTGTCTACATTTTTTTGCTATCTCTAGGGCTACCAAGACATTCAAGGGATCATCCAATCAGGATGGTCTGAAGATGAGGAGGCTTTGGTATGTACCCAGCACGGCACATCAGCCTACTTCTTGTGAACTTGTAGGAGGAGGAAGGAAACCCTACAGTGAGACTGAATTTCCTGCTAGTCAATGTATTAAAGTCAGAGTTATTTGTCATAATAGATAAAATGTTTCTTATATAGCTGCTTTTGTGAAATATGATTCAAACTTGCCACTTTTTTTTTTTTTTTTTTGAGACAGAGTCTTGCTCTGTGCCCCAGGCTGGAGTGCAGTGGCTGGATCTCGGCTCACTGCAAGCTCCGCCCCTCCGGGTACACGCCATTCTCCTGCCACAGCCTCCCGAGTAGCTGGGACTACAGGCGCCCGCCACCGCACCCGGCTAATTTTCTTGTACTTTTAGTAGAGACGGGGTTTCACTGTGTTAGCCAGGATAGTCTCGATCTCCTGATCTCGTGATCCGCCCGCCTCGGCCTCCCAAAGTGCTGGGATTACAGGCTTGAGCCACCGCGCCCGGCAACTTGCCACATTAATATGAATTTTAACTTAAGGGACCTACATGATTTTGCTGCCTTCTTTAGCAACACTTGTGGCTTAGGAGAGAGAAAGCAGACATGGCCCAGTTCTGCCTCTTCTATCTTTTGAATTGTATAAAAAGAGTGAGAAAGACTCCCACATGAGCAAAACAAACATAGCATTGATAAGAAATACGGAACATTAAAGTTTCTCACTCTCCCTTCAAATAAACAATTTTGTTTGTTTTGAGACAGGATCTTGCTCAGTCACCCAGGCTGTGGTACAGTGGTGATCATAGCTCACTGTAACCTTGAACTCAAGTGATGGTGGGCTCAAGTGATTGTCTCACTTCAGGCTCCTGAGTAGCTGAGACTACCGCACATGCCACTGTGCCCTGCCAATTCTTTTTAGATGTTCTGACTACTCATCTCTAAGATTTGTCATTAGAGCTGGTAAATAAATCATCTCTGCACAGATGAAGTGGTATAAACTGGTGAAACTTGATTCTTAAAATGTAACTGGAAAGTTTCCCATGACTACTAAATATTTCCAGATACACTGATTAAAATCCAGGGTAAAAATTTAAGTGATTCTCTTAAATTGAATGTGTTATTCAATAATATACAGTTGGCCTGCCCTATCTGTGGGGGATTGTTCCAGAACCCCCGTGGATACCATAATCCATGGATACTCAAGTTCCTTAGTTAGCACTCACAGGGGGAGGTGGGATGGAGGGGGTGGGGTGAGGAGGTGCCAGATTCTGCATCTGCGGATTCTACCAATGCAGAATGCAGGTACTGCTTTTTCCATCAGAGTTGGGGTTGGTCGAATCCATGAATGTAGAACCTGCTGATAGAGAGCCAACTGTATTTCAAGAACCTATCATCATATAATTTTTTTTTCTAGTTTATATTTATCTTATAAAATGTTTAAGCTAGGCAGTGATGTGTGCCTGTAATCCTGGCTGACATAAGAGGATAATTTGAGCCCAGGAGTTTGAATCCAGCCTGGGAAACATAGCAAGACCATATCTCTAAAAAAAAAAAAAAAAGTTAAAAAATTTTACCTCCTAGTAAGAAAAAATTAAAATATATACTAACTGCCAGATTGAATAGTATTTACCATCTATGCCTTCCCTTTTCGTTAAATATTATACTTAGAAAAAATCTGATCATGACTCATCTATTTGAGAAGCATTTCCAATATAATTTTCGTAATGAATAATGTATTAAAATGTGTAATATATGTTGATTTGGTCAATTATATATGACTAACTTTAATGAAAAACAATCTGAGGAAAAAATCTATGTCTTATAATCACAAGAAAAAATGTGTACTTTATAATTTCAATTTATATACATATTACAGTTACAGAGAACTATGATGGGTTCATCAATACTTTCTTTTTTTTTTTTTTGGACACAGAGTTTCACTCTGTTGCCCAGGCTGGAGTGCAATGGCATGATCTTGACTCACTGCAACCTCTGTCTCCCGGGTTCAAGTGATTTTCCTGCCTCAGCCTCCCGAGTAGCTGGGATTACAGGCATGTGCCACCATGCCTGGCTAATTTTTGTAATTTTAGTAGAGATGGGGTTTCACTATGTTGGCTAGGCTGGTCTCAAACTCCTGACCTCAGGTGATCTGCACACCTTGGCCTCCCAAAATGCTGGGATTACAGGTGTGAGCCACCACGACTGGCCCTAAAGTACTTTCAGATATAAAATGTATTGGATTACAACAAAATTCTACAGAGCAAGTAGAATGGGAATTAGAGTTCAAGGAGAATAAGCAAATATGGAAAATTTTTAAATGCTAATATATTTTTATTAAAGAGCAAGAATTCTGTATTCCTTAAAATAAAGATGTATTTATTCACATTTTTCTGAAAATGAATAATAGTGGCCATGAAATCACTGTGGGTATTTATACTACACTTCATGTAACATTTTTATTTTAAAATATCTCTAATGTGCTAGAAATTGCATCTTTTGGAATGATTAAAATGTTGAAAAAATGTTATATTTCAACTTAAAATGTTTGGCAGCGAGAATTATAGCAGCAAAAAAATGTGAAGACTGTTGTCATAGGCATCATCTAAGGCTAGAAAGTGGGATATGCTGAGTGAAGTGGGATGCAAAAATGACTAAAGTCAAGTTAACTGAGAAAAAGAGGTTCAATGGATAGAACAGTGCTGGAGAGTTGCCTGGATTATGATCACAGCAGAAAGCTCCAAGTTTAAAATCTTGGAGATAAAAGAGTTCTCAGTCAAATAAAATATGCAGGCCTATGCTCGAGAGGTATTGATTTTTTGAAATTATAAATATATGTTCCTTGGGGCAAGGAATGTCTTTAAAACACTACAGATAAAAATGCAAAATTTAAAAACCTATCATATGATTATAAATTAATACAAAACTCTCTAAGTAAAGAATTGCATACCACCTAAATGTGCAACATTTGAAGACTATTTAGCTACACTATAGTATAGCCAGTAATGCAGTCACTAAAAACAATATTTATAAATAAGGGGGAAGAAACAAATCTTTTTTGTAGAAGAATTCCGAATTATATATATAGAGAGATACTCCCCTCTCTAGGAAGCTTCATTCCTGGGTGCCCCTGACCCCCCTGGGAGTGGGCTAGACTTAGTGACTGTTTCCAAAGAATAAGTAGGGAAAGAAAAAAACAGTAACTTTATAGTGGAGAAACCTAACAGACATCACCAAAATCGTGATGAAGGTTAACATTACTCATGGTGTCATGTTCATATCATACAGCTGATAAGATGTGACCAGAAGGATACTTTACTTTGGGGTATTCTTTCCAAAATCCCGTATCACTAGTGTAATCATGAGGAAAACATAGACCAACTCAGATTAGGGGACATTTTACAGTGTATCTAGCCAGAACTCCTCAAGACTGTCACGGTCAGGAGAATCGCTTGAATCTGGGAGGTAGAGGTTACAGTGAGCCAAGATTGTGCCACTGCACTCCAGCTTGGGTGACAGAATGAGATTCTGTCTCAAAAAAAAAAAAAAAAGACTGCCAAGGTCATGAAAAACAAGGGAAGACTTAGAAACTGCCATAGACTGGAAAAGACCGGGGAGGACATGATGACTCAAAATAATATGGTATCCTGGACAGGATCCTGTAACAGAAGGAGGACACTAATGGGAAAGTTGGTGAAACACAAATACACTCAGTAGTTTAGGTAACAGTGTTGTAGAAATGTTGATTTCTTAATTTTGACACCTTTACAACCCTAATATATTAACAAGAGTGAAAACTTAGTAAAAGGTATACAATAACCCTCTGTACTATCTTGGTAACTTGTCTGTAAAATAAAATTATTCAAAAAGAAAAAGTTTATTTAAAAACAATGCTTACAAACTATGTTTAAAAATCCAGGTGTGGTGGCTCATGCCTGTAATCCCAACACTTTGGGAGGCTAAGGAGGAGGATTGCTTGAGCCCAGGCATTCAAAACCAGCCTGGGCAACACAGAGACCTCCTCTCTACCAAAAAAAAAAAAAAAAAAAAATTAGCCAGGCATGGTGGTGCACACATGTAGACCCCGCTACTTGGGCTGGGAGGATCGCTTGAACCCAGGAGGGTGAGGCTTCAGTGAGGTGTGATTGCACCACTGCATTGCAACCTGGATAACAAACCGAGACCCTGTCTGAAAAAAAAAAAAACTATACAAATGAAGACTGGAAGATAATTCACAAACATTTTAACAGGGTAATTTGTAGGTACGGAAATTTAAAAAATTCATTGCTACTACTTTGTATTTTCTAAATATTTTGTTATCTGTACATAAACTCTGTTTTCTCCAAGCCACCTTAGGTTTCCATATTATTCTAGGTTAATGTCTTAACAAATATTTTCTTGACTAAAGTACACACATAAAACATACTTAAGCAGAAATCTTCTACTAACCACTGTGGAGGAGCTAATAAGTTATGAGCTATAATATAAAAAAAATAGAGTAACACTGGGATACCTAATACACATCTAACAGAATGGCCAAAATCCAAAACACAACACCAAATGCTGATGTGGATGGGGAGCAACAGGAACTCTCATTCATTGCTGGTGGGAACATAAAATGGTACAACCACTTTGGAAAACAGTTTGGCAATCTCTTAAAAGCAAAATATATTCTTAAACATAAACATATGAATCAGCAATTACAGAACTTGGTCTTTACACAAATAAGTTGAAAACTTATGTTCACACAAAACATGCACATAGTTGTTTATAGCAGTTTTATTCATAATTGCCAAAACTTGGAAGCAACCAACATGTCCTTCAGTAGGTGAATATTCAAATAAACAATGGAATATGATTTGGAACTAAAAAGAAATTACCTATTAAGCCATGCAAAAACATGGAGGAAACTTAAATGCAGATTACCAAGTGAAAGAAGCCAATCTGAAAAGGTTACATACTGTATGATTTGGAAAAGGTGAAAGTATGAAGACAGTAAAAAGATAAGTGGTTGCCATGACTTGGGGAATGGATGGATGAATAGGCAGGGCAGAAAGGATTTTGAGGGCAGTGAAACTGCCTCATTCTGTATGATGTTACAGTGGCAATACATGTCATCATAAATTTGTCCAAACCCACAGAATGCACAAAGCAATAGTGAACCCTAATGTAAACTATGGACTTTGGGTGATATGTCAATGTAGTTTCATCGATCATAAAAAATGTAACACTTTAGTGGGGGATGTTGATAATGACATAGGCTATGCAGGTGTGGGGGTAGAGGGCATATGGGATACATCTGTATCTTCTCAATTTTGCTGTGAATCTAAAACTGCTCTTAAAAAAATGAAATCTTAAAAAAAAAAAAAAAAACCAGGCCAGGCACTGTGGCTCACGCCCATAATCCTACAGTGTTGGGAGCCCGAGGCAGGAGGATTGCTTGAGACCAGGAGTTTGAGATCAGCTTGGGCAACACAGGGAGACCTTATCTCTACAAAAAATTAAAAAAAAAAAAATAGCTGGGGATAGTGGTATGTGACTGTATTCCCAACTACTCCAGACGTTGACAGGGAAGGATCACTTGAGCCTAGGAGTTTGAGGATGCAGTGAGCCGAGATCAGGCCACTGTACTCTGGCCTGGGCAACACAGCAAGACCCTGTCTCAAAAAATTGTAATAAAAAAAGACCAATCCAACAAGAAGAAAAAAAAAAAATCCCCAAACAGCAAAGTCAAACCAGTAATTTGTCATTCAGCAGTCCTTAGAAGTGAAGTTTTCATACAAAACTTTTCCATCTATATCTAGTTGGATTTTAGACCCAGTGACAGCATAACCCTATGCATACATGGAAGACAATTATTTATTTTTTCCCCTAGGTTGTAAATATGGCTAAGATACTAATATGCACATTATGTATGTATGATCTAATTTAATTCTCACAATAGCCCTCCAAGGCAAGTGTCCTTATTCACATTTCACTGGTAAGAAAATAAGTACATGAAGTTAAAGGAGTTGCCTAATAGCACTTGTGGAAAGTGACAGAGCCATGATCAGAACTCATGCTTGACTCCAAAGCCTGTGCTCTCTTTTCTTATGTCATATCAAAGTTGTAACTATTAGTTTTTTCTCTGCAATTGAACATCGAGCATGTGAGTTACTTTTCCTAAATATTAAGATACACTAAATTTGTGTTTAAAGTAAAGCCTCTGGTGTCTGTCTGGCTATCAGAGCTCAACCTCACATCCCCTGCTTATCAATGAGCTCATAAGAAAGCACATCGCCAAAATGTTGCATGGTACAATATTTACCATCACTAGTCCTAGGTGAGGGTTTTCCAGGAAAAAAGAAAGGGGGGTTCCATTATCAAATAACTTTAGACTGATGGCTAAAAACCCATTTTAGAAATTCATAAAGCAAATTTAATATATTAACAGCTTTGAGATGTCTTACTTTAAAGAAAGCCATGCAACTTTGACTTGGTGTTTCTCAAATTCACTTGCCTATAGAATTTCCTTTTCCCTAATTTACACCTTTTAACTTCTCAAGCTATACTATTGTTCTCAAAAAACACTCTGAGAAAGCTGACCTAGAAGAATCAATGGTACAAAGACAATAAAAGACATCAGTAGGTTGGTAGGTCTATTGACCAGAGCAAGAGATCATTTTACTTTCAAAGCTACACACCTCACACACCAAAATCACGGAGTAAGAATACAGAGGAAAATGAGAAAGAATGTAGACAAAGGAATAAGATGAAGAATGGACAAAAGCAAAATCAGGCAGCAGAGTCAAAGAGGAGTATGGCATACACACATGTGGAATAAGAGAAGCCTTAACTGAGACTGGAGATGGAGATGTTAAGAAAGAAGCAAATCAAGTACCTGAGATGAGAAGTAATCAGGTCATCTAGTGATTTAAAAAAAAATCCCACTGGAGGTTGGGCACTGTGACTCACACCTGTAATCCCAGCACTCTGGGAGGCTGCGGAGGGCAGATCACCTGAGGTCAGGGGTTCGAGACCAGTCTGGCCAACGTGGTAAAACCCCATCTCTCCTAAAACTACCAAAAAAAAATTAGCCGGGCATGGTGGCACAAGCATGTAATCCCAGCTACTTGGGAAGCTGAGGCAGGAGAATCGCTTGAACCTAGGCGGAGGTTGCAGTGAGCCAAGAGTGCACCACTGCACTCCAGCCTGGGCAACAGGGTGAGATTCCATCTCAAAAAAAAAAAAAAAAAAAAAAAGCCGGGTGCGATGGCTCACTCCTGTAATCCTAGCACTTTGGGAGGCCGAGGTGGACAGACAACTTGAGGTCAGTAGTTCAAAACCAGCCTGGCCAACATGGTGAAACCCTGTCTCTACTAAAAATACAAAAAAAACCTGGGTGTGGTGGTGGGCGCCTATAATGCCAGCTACTTGGGAGGCTGAGGCAGGATAATTGCTTGAATTCAGGAGGTAGAGGTTACAGCAGGCTGAGGTTGTGCCAGTGCACTCTAGCCTGTGTGACAGAGCGAGACTCCATCTAAAAAAAAAAAAAAAAAAAAAAAATCCCACTAGAACAGCCCACAGTCTAGGCAGTCTTCACAAAAGGCACCAATAGTACACACAGGTCAACTGTCAAACTCTTGTCTTTGCCTTGCTTCTTTCTAGTCTTTCTAAAGAGCATTCAGATTCCTTAAGACTTCTCTCATCTCATGTGCCGAAAACAACTCTCTTCTAAACACTGGTAACGCAGCTCAGCAGTAAACCTAGTTATCAGCTCATAAGCTAGTACATCTTGGCTTTTGCCTACCTAAGAGCCAAAGCTTCGAATGTTTATTGATTTTCATGGGAAGCGAGACCTAGATTGGATTTATGACATCCCCAACTAAACTAGGTCTTTGATTAATGCTCTTTATTTCCCCCATATTCTTGCTAACTTCCCACTATTTACCCATCATGAGGATTTACATATAAAACATGAGAAAACAGTTCAATACCTGTTCATACCAATAAGTTGAAGGTGCATCACTAACACTGTGTATTAAGGTAGGAAATTATGTAAAAGATACGAAGAGATTGTTGCTATTTTAGAATAGAGATCTCATTTAGAAAGATTTTAATTAAAATGGTTAAAATGAATGTACTTGTAGTGAGTGAAAAATGTCACTGCTGTTAAAGGGTTAACCTTTAAGCACTGTACAAGAAAAATTCATAAAGTCAAAACAAAAACACTTTCATGTGTCATACTTACGTGCTTTCTCACCCTAAAGGATTAATGAGTCTTTTGGGGTTTTTCACTTGCCACTCCCTCTCATTCATTCAATAAATATTTTTGAAAACAAATTTTTTTTTGAGACAGAGTCTTGCTCTGTTGCCCTGGCTGGAGTGCAGTGGGGTTATCTTGGTTCACTGCAACCTCTGCCTCCCAGGTTCAAGGGATTCTCCTGCCTCAGCCTCCTGAGTAGCTGGGATTAACAGGCGCACACCACCATGCCCGGCTAATTTTTGTATTTTTAGTAGAGACGGGGTTTCACCATGTTGGCCAGGCTGGTCTTACCTTGTGATCCGCCTGCCTTGACCTCCCAAAGTGCTGGGATCACAGGCATGAGCCACCATGCCCGGCACTTTTTTATTGAGTACCTGCACCAATGAATAAGAAGTGCCGACTTCTAAACAGTTTACAGATTAGTAGGAAAGAGTGTAAATAAGAAATTGTTACTCTAAGATTAGGTCACATCCTTTCCAGAGGTGATTTTTGGATTGAGTTTTTTAGGACCAGAAGGAGTTAAGTGCTGGGGACAAGCTGGGGAATGGCATGGCGTGGAGGGAGGTTGTTAGGAAATTTTAAGCTGGGAATACTTTCAAGCCCAAAGGCGGAAGGTGGAAGAGTTAAGTACTGGGCTGCTTTTCCTTCCAGCATCTTTTTCTAATTATAAGCCACTCCTTCTTCAGCCTTGCTGACTCCCTGCCCCACCTAGAGGCGATGTGGAATCACGAAAAGGCATGGGCAACTAGCCAGAGGGGCCAGAATCTTACTTCGGCCCCTGGACTAAAGTGTGATCTTGGGCAAGTTGCTTATCTTCTTTGAGCCTATTTTCTCATCTGTGAAATGGGGATAGTGGCACTTTGGTTAAATGAGAAAATGTAGGCCAAGTTCCTGCCTCAACTCATTTAGATTTTCCTGCCCCCTTCCCTTTCTTGTTTTGGAAATTATATTCTTTCTCTTTATCACTTTTCCCATTGCTCCTCTGATCTCCATTTTGGTATACTTTTTCAAGCATCCCCACTAAGAAGGCTGACTATGGGGGAGGGCTGCACCAAGCATGGCTGGAAAAGATCACAGCTGGAGAAGAGCACAGAAAAGCTCTCCAAGTGGCTAGGATGTGCCCAGCTTTCCTTCCCTGTTCCCTGCTCTCCCCTCCCCCTTTCCTCTCAGATTCAGAACTGTTGCTCCCAGGGATCCTGGGCTTTTGTTCTCCGGAAGCTTAAACCACCACCTACCTGTTTTGCCTTTATTGTTTAAAGGGTATCTCCTGTTGTCTACAAACTACCACAGGTTGAAACGGACAAAACTTAAAGGCAGCAAGAGCTAAGTATGGTACTTCCTTTTTAAAAAAAAAAAACAAAACAAAAAACCCCACTAATACTAAAACATCCATGCTTTTCCATTTTCCCTTTGTTTTTT
Source organism: Colobus angolensis palliatus (assembly GCF_000951035.1). NCBI lineage: Eukaryota > Metazoa > Chordata > Mammalia > Primates > Cercopithecidae > Colobus > Colobus angolensis. Next base: position 7,443,647 of record NW_012122487.1, read on the forward strand.
CTTTTCTGAGGTCCCCCCCAACACTAACTACCCCCTTCTTACTTGTTGGTCCTACCATTAGTACTAATGAAAAGTTGTCTGTAACATTAATTATAACTTATTTTATGTCTGTTTTCCTTAGTTTGAAGTTCTTACAGTCTGAGGTATCCTCTAAAGCAATTTCTCAAACTGAATATGCGTAAGAATCACCTAGGGATCCTGTTAAAACGCAGATTATGATTTAGAAGGCCTGCGGAAGGGCTGAGCTTTACCTGAGCTCCCACGTAGCCCTTGCTGCTGGGCCCTGGACCACACTTGAAGTAGCAAGGCCTTACAGTGTTTAGAACAAATAAAGTGCACACAAACACACACACAAAAATGATTGCTGGATGATGCTTTGGTCTCTCACTCTGTATCTTGGGCTTTTCTTCAATACATCTTTTTCCATATTTTCCTATGCATAATTTATAGCCAACACCTGACAACTATTCCGTTGTGTAATTACTTAGTTATGCTCTTCCTTCCCTTTTCTTAGTCACCAGCCTCACTGAGAAATGGGTCATTTCATGAGTACTTCACTTACCCCCAGCCTCTTTCTACTATCATTTACCTTGAAACATCAAGAACTGGTTAAATAATCATTTTTACCCCTTTCTTGCTCAGCAACCTATAGTAGCTTCCTACTACATACATTAAATTCAAATTCAGAATGAGAAGCTTCAAGACATATCACCAACCCTTCCTTCTCCTTTGCCAGCCAATTTCTCTTTTTGCTCCACTTAGAACTCTCCGTGTATTGCCCAGGTATAGTTTCTCGAAACTCCTTGCAGGACATTTTACTTTGGGGCGGTCTTCTTTCATTCCTATTTAAAGACATGCTGTATTGCTTTCAAAAAATTCTCAATTTTTACCAACTCAAAACAACTTTTCCTAATTCATTTCCAGTTGAGTCCCGTATTTAAAGCAGTATTATCTAGGTGCTAATATATGTCTTATTATTCTTATTTTTATATGTCTTAACATTCTGTTTAAAAATATTTTCAGCCTCTCTAAAGGATCAAAAAATAAAATAATCTTTAAAACCCTTGAAGAGCATTTTAAGAGAGACAATATTTGAGGTTTAGTAACACTTATACATTGTACCACCTACCAGCTCCTATTCTACTAGGGAGAAAAAATTTAGATGCAGCTAAAATTTAGTTAGGGCCCAAACCCACATCCTATCTAAAAGATTTCTGTTTTGCTGTCATTGTTTTCCACCCTTCGCATTTTGCATTCAGTAGGGTTGCATTTTTCTTAATAGTTCTTGGTGCTTCAAATGTAAAAGAAATCAAATAGGGCTCTCTCATATTACAATTTCAAGGAAAAGGAGACTAGGAGGCCCATTCAGCGAGGTGCAAGAGGCCTACAGGCAGCACACCCTGCAACCGCCGCATGCTCCAATTTCATCTTTGGGTTTTCGTACAGCTCCTCTTTTTTGGATGATGCAAACCGCGCAAAAGCAGCCTTCAAGCCTCCCCACCCTGGAAAACGATACAAGAACATGAAGCTTTACTGCCAGTTTCTCCCTAACACGCAGCCAAGGGATAGAGGCCCGGATACCCGCCCCCAAACCGCGTCCACAACAATCATTTCCTCCCTCCCCGCCTTTTACATACAGTACACATACAAATACACACACGCAGAGAGGCCAGCAGGGGCGGGCCGGGCCCGACCACTCTGCAAACCGCAGGGGGAACTTGCGGCAGGCCGAGCTATTTTCGCCCGGTCCTTTCTTCTTCGCTTGCGTCTCCCTCTGCATCTGCATGAACTTGTTACATGAAAGCGAACTTGGGGACCTAGTGTTTTCAGAAAATCGGCTTCGGAGCCACACACCTTCGCCGGGTGCTACATCATCCCCCCTCTCTCGGTAAGCAGGTGGTCGCGCCCCAGTGCTAGCGGGCGCCGAGCGGGAGCCG
>NW_012122487.1:7446313-7460042 GCF_000951035.1 Colobus angolensis palliatus
GGACCCCCGGCCTCCCCCCCGAAACATGACTCGCGATTTCAAACCTGGAGACCTCATCTTCGCCAAGATGAAAGGTTATCCCCATTGGCCAGCTCGAGTAAGTGATTTGTAGCCCTTGCGCTTAGCAGTGCTACCCTCTTCCCCGGAGGCCTGCTGCCCACCGTGTCTCTTCATTTTTTTCTCTGTCCTTTCTCTCCCTCGCTTTAGTCTCATTTATAACCTGATTTTTCGTTTTAGTTTTTTACCCAATAATCTCCCATGTAATTATAAAAATCCAGACGTTTCTGCATACCTGTGTATTTCTCTATGGTTTATTGGCCGACTTGGACAGATTTTTTTCCTAGGAAATATTTAAATACGTTTCTAGTTAATATTCCATTGTAGGTGAAATAATGAAGAATGAATTTTGTTCAAAAATTAGTGAAACTGACATTTCTGTAATTTTAGATCAAGTACAAAATATCTGGAATTTGTGCAGATTACACACAAACTCTTGGATGTCAGAGAAGTGCGTATGTGGTTAAATTGGATTTATGGGGTTTTTAAAAAAATACCTTGATGAGGCCCTCTGGATTTGCTTGTTTAATACAGAGATTCAGGACTGGATATTCTTAAAAGTATTACAGTAGTTTAGCACCGAGGAAGGGCCAGAAAATTCATTTCCCCCTTTTTTGAGGTGTTTATGACCTTGAAGAAGTTGTTTTACCTTTTTGTTTCCAATAGGCAAAAAGGAGGTGTGGACCAGATTCCTGAGTTCACATCTAGTGGTACAGAGAAATGATTAAGGACCCAGGATGTTTGACATTTAGGAATTGAGACTGTTTAAAGATATACGCTCCATTTTTAGAAAAAGGGGTCTTTTTGTTTATGGTGGTACCCAGGCTCTAAAATAGTGATAGATAGGATCTAAAATATGTTGCAATCCATTAGATTGGGTAAACTCGAGATCCTTTAAAAATATATGGTGTTCTGAAGTTGTATTTTTCCAAGCCATTTATTTTCCACTAATTTACTCTCCTTTGAAAATGTGTTTTTTTAAAAATAATTAAATTCTGTAGTTTTAGTTATGTCAGCAGGGAAGAGGAATGGGGGAAAACACCCATTAGATGACAGAGTCCTGTCTAGGAGTTGAGAGTGCCATCCAAGTGTAAACTGATCACTGTTCCTTGACTTTCTTCCATTTAGCTGCTCTACGTAGACTCCTGTTCACAAGTTTCCTTCCAAAGCTTTTTTCCTTGCCTATAAAGTCTGCTTTTTCGGTGCAGTCTTACTTGAACAACCGTCAGTCATAATCCTTGTCTATATATTTTACTTTGTAATCTATTCCTTTCGTGATAATCTTTTGTTTTAATTCCTACTCTGTGTATGCTTTGACTTCCAAGTATATTGTGAGCCCGAGGGCAACAACCTTAAATGCAATTTCTTTATACCCTCCACAGTCCGTAGTACATACAATGCACCTATAAAACACAATTCACGTTTAAATGGAGCCTAGGGAAACTGATCAGGTTTAAGGCCCCTCTAATATACTTTTTCATGATTATGGAGGTATCCTTGTTTATTTTGAGGTGTTTGAAAATCTGAGGTTGTCTAATACATCTGTATTCTGATTTGCATGCCACAATGCAGTTGAAAGCCAATGAAATGTTTTAAAAATCTCCCAAATCAGCCTCCCCACGCTCATGTTAAGTGACTTAAGAGTGCTACTGAAAATAAAATAGGGTAGCCTTTGGAAGACCACAGTGTTTTCCTTATTTAACAAGTTCATTTGGATTGGAAGGAAGTGTTTGTCTTTTCCCTTTTCCCCATCATTTTGTTCTGAGAAACAGCTGCATTTAGTTTTGGTGTATTCTGTGTCCAACAATTATTTCCTTTTTCTGTCTTCATTAGAAATTTGAAATCTTTGCTGTAGAGAGTTTAGAGTACGTATTTAAAATCTGAGCTGTAAAGGTGACACCTCTTGTTGCAATTTTTGCTTTAACATTTCTGTGTGCATGTCCCAGACTTTAATTTTTAAGTCTTAAACATTCATGTACATAATCCTTTACCAGTAATAATCATTTAAAAAACTCAAATTTTGCCTGGCATTTGTTAAAGGCTATAGGTGCTAGGTATTTGCATGAACTCTTAAAGCTGTTTGCTAGCAGAAAGAAGCATATGAACCGGGTTAACAGAAATGATCTCTTAAGGGATTAAGCATTTTTGCAATTATCGGGACCTTCCCACAAAGTTCAGATAACAGGTGTGATCTTCATCATATCGGTGGGGAAATAGGTCCATAGAGATACTGGGTGGTAATGATTCTGTTGATATGTAAGAGCCTTTAGACTTCCCTCACAAATAACCAGTTCAGTCATCCTCATCGTCTTTTCTGCAACACCATAATGATTACAGAGGGGATAGTAGGTCCTCTAATGGTCAGCCCCCTTCTTAGCAAAGCCAGCAGATTTTCAAATTGAAGTGTTTTTGAAATTATGAAAGTTATGACATTTAAAATAGATATGTTGTTAAATTCTTTTTATTTTTTTAAGACAGAGTCTCACTCTGTCACCCAGGCTTGAGTGCAGTGTGGTGATCTTAGCTCACTGCAACCTCTGCTGCCCAGGTTCAAGCGATTCTCCTGCCTCAGCCTCCCTTGTAGCTGAGATTAACAGGCACCTGCCATCGCGCTGGGCTAATTTTTGTGTTTTTAATGGAGATGGGGTTTCACCATATTGCTCAGGCTGGTCTTGAATTCCTGACCTCATAATCCACCAGCCTCAGCCTCCTAAAGTGCTGGGATTACAGGCGTGGGCCACCACGCCTGGCCGACATGTTGTTAAATTCTAGCTAGATAGTACTGCTTTAGTCCTGAGGTCTGCTTTTCCTTTATTGATAAGGGAAAGTAACAAGTATTATGGATATATTAGATGTGATAGCACTTGATGATTTCTGCCTTACATAATTTAAAAGGTTGAAAGAGCAGTGAAAAAGGAACAGCTAGCCTCATGTGATTCAGGCATGTTAGTGAAGGATCTTTTCATAAGTTTTTCAGACTTCGGGAGGTACTAATTTAAACTTTTGTCAATGTCTGCTTTTACATTATTCTCTTATTTGTATAGATTTCCTACAGAACTAACATTTAGGGTTGTCAAATAGATTCAGACTCCTTACCTGAAATGATGATATGATTAATAATTCAGAATTTTGGGATTTTAGGAAGGCAGGGAGAGTACATATACCATATATTTTGCTGCTGGTGTGGTCTGGAATAGCACATGATAATCTTAATTATCTGCAAAGAACAGTGGAAACAGTAGGTGGACAAAATAAGTGACTGATACCCTCAGTGTCAGTCCAGGTTTTGCCACCATGAGTTTTGACAGAAATTTTGGTTTTCAGACTTTCTTTGGTTTCAGATTTGGGGATAGGAGATTATGGACCTGCAGAACTGGTCCATTTTATAACAGATCCTTTTTGGATGTTTTGCTCTTGTTTATTCAGATAAATGTTGTGGTGTGTATGTTTTAAAATATTTTAATTTTTCTCACTTTTCTTTTAGGTAGATGAAGTTCCTGATGGAGCTGTAAAGCCACCCACAAACAAACTACCCATTTTCTTTTTTGGAACTCATGAGACGTAAGTCCTGTTAGCTTTAAAGGCAAATCAGAGCTAATTTAACAGGTTTATTGGGCAGTAGACATTAATTCAAGGGGGAAATACTAACGTAATGGGAAACTTTAAAAACTTTGAACTTTGGAAAGAGCCTTTAAGTCTCTTATTTTTAAGGTAGTGTTTACCGATGCTGTAGGTTTATTTTTTATTGGAATTGATATTTCCTTAACCAAAAAGGAAAGTAGAAATTCTCTCAGCAATAAGAATGATTGATGGATGAAAATATATAGGGAAAGTTTTAATAAGTTATCTAATATTTCTATGCAGTAAGTGCTTTTTATAAGGACTACTTGGTACCTAATTTTTGGTTTTATGATATCAGATATACAAACTGTGTATATTGTGGGGAAGGTGAGAAGAGGAAGTCTAGATAGTTCCCTCCTTGTGTTTATATGATTCCTGAAGCTCTGCTGCCTCTGGTGGATATTTGGGCAGAGAACTAATGTGGTGAAGCAAATTTTTCAAAAATTGCAGCTGAATGTTGAAGGATGTTACTGCCAAGTGCATGGGATCACTCTGGAGGCAACCATTAATTTCCCAAAGAATATACCTATGTACCTATAATTTAATGGCCTTAAAAATACTATATGATCTGGTTGATTTTGGACTTGAAGTTTGGAGTCTGTCATAATTTTGGTAGTGTTGTTTACCTGGGATGAGGAGAAACAAAACTATTGCTATTCTGATTAGAATTATGTATTCCTAAGAGTGGCTACGATGGCAATATTTGGTTTAATGTTGCTTAGCTACTGTATGAACTTTCACACAATGTCTTTAATAGCTTTATTGAGATGGAATTTACATAAAAAGAAGTTCACCTGCTTAAAGTGTGTAAGTCAATAGATTTTAGTATATTTACTGTCATAACCTATTGTTGATCACTTTCCCCTCTCCAACCCTAAACGACCACTAGTCTACTGTCTGTGTAGACTTACCAGTTCTGGATATTTTAAGGGTATAGTACAATATTTCATAATTAGTTTTTTAAAAAATACAACTTTGGATCCAGAATTGATTTGGCCTTCATTATAATTAGAGTTAGATTCAAGTGTATTCTATGTATAACAATAGAATTTTTAAGAAGTGATAAATTTCTGATTCCATGGGATACTCTAAAGAAACTCTTCAGTAAATTTAATAGAGGACAAAGGTATCTTTTAATGGAAAATTAGGCTTTTCATTTTTTTTTTTTTTTTTTTTTGAGACGGAGTCTTGGTCTGTTGCCCAGGCTGGAGTGCAGTGGCCGGATCTCAGCTCACTGCAAGCCCCGCCTCCCGGGTTTACGCCATTCTCCTGCCTCAGCCTCCCAAGTAGCTGGGACTACAGGTGCCCGCCACCTCGCCTGGCTCGTTTTTTGTATTTTTTAGTAGAGACAGGGTTTCACTGTGTTAGCCAGGATGGTCTCGATCTCCTGACCTCGTGATCCGCCCGTCTCGGCCTCCCAAAGTGCTGGGATTACAGGCTTGAGCCACCGCGCCCGGCGAGTAGGGCTTTTCAAAGTGTGTTGTCAGGTCTAGCACCATTAGCATCTCATGGGAACTTTAGTTAAAATGTAAGTTCTTGGTTTCGTGTGGTGGCTCACACCTGTAATCCCAACACTTTGGGAGGCCAAGGCGGGAGGATCGCTTGAGTTAGGAGTTCGGACACCAGCCTGCAGCATGGTGAAATTGTGTCTCTACAAAAAATACAAAAATTAGCCGTTTGTGGTGGCACACACATGTGGTCCCAGCTACTCTGGAGGCTGAGGTGGAACCATCACCTGAGCTGGGAAGGCAAAGCTTGCAGTGAGCCAAGATCTCACCATTGCAGACCTTGTCTCAAAAAAAAAAAAAAAAGTTCTTAGGCCTTACTGTAGACCTACTGAATCAAGCTGTGAGTGTAGAGCCAAAAATCTGTTTTAACAAGCCTTCCAGATGATTCTGATTTACATTGAAGTTTGGAAATACTGTGGTAATGTGAGTGGATATTCCTTAGCATTTTTCAGTTTTATAAGCTTAGAATTCTTTAAATCTGATTTTTGTCTGAAATGGAACAGATTTTTTTTTTTTTTTTGAGATGATGTCTTGCTCTGTTGCCTAGGCTGGAGTGCAGTGGCGGGATCTCTGCTCACTGCAAGCTCCGCCTCCCGGGTTTATGCCATTCTCCTGCCTCAGCCTCCCCACTAGCTGGGACTACAGGCACCCGCCACCACGCTCAGCTAATTTTTTGTATTTTTAGTAGAGATGGGGTTTCACCGTGTTAGCCAGGATGGTCTCGATCTCCTGACCTCATGATCAGTCCACCTTGGCCTCCGAAAGTGCTGGGATTACAGGCGTGAGCCACCATGCCCAGCCTGAAACGGAACAGATTTTATACTTCTATATCCTTATAGTCTTATAGAACACACAGTCCCTTCTTACATTACTATTTTAAATTCAGAAGAGGAATGATTATCCCTTCCCTCGCATTTGAAAGGATTTTCACATTATAAATATATGTACCTTTTTTTTTTTTTTGAGGCAGAGTCTCCTCCGTTGCCCAGGCTGGAATGTAGCGCCATCTCGGCTCACTGCAAGCTCCACTTCCCGGGTTCATGCCATTCTTCTGCCTCAGCCTCTTGAGTAACTAGGACTACAGGTGCCCGCCACCACGCTTGGCTAATTTTTTGTATTTTTAATAGAGATGGGGTTTCACTGTGGTCTCGATCTCCTGACCTCGTGATCTGCCCACCTCTGCCTCCCAAAGTGCTGGGATTACAAGCGTGGCCTGGCCAAATATATGTACGCTTTAAACCAAAGCAAACTAAACCAAGTAACTAAACTTAACTGTTGTTTAGTTAATAGGTAATTAGGTAGTTAATGAAGACAATGAATTACTAATAATTCAAGAATTTAGGATATATTCAAGGAATTCAAATGTATTTAACTTTAAAGTTAAGTTAATGATACTGAATTTTCATTTCAAAATGCACTTGGTTTTTGCCTTAGTGTTCTTATATCATTTATCTTTGGAAAAGCAGTGCTGCCCCATATGTATGTTGGTCTGGCAGTGACTTGAGATTAATTTTGGGCTGGGCATGGTGGCTTAGGCCTGTAATGCCAGTGTTTTGGGAGGCTGAGGCGGTAGGATCACGAGGTCAGGAGTTCAAGACCAGCCTGGCCAATATTGTGAAACCCCATCTCTACTGAAAATATAAAAATTAGCTGGGCGTGGTGGTGTGTACCTATAGTCCCAGCTACTTGGGAGACTGAAGCAGAAGAATTGCTTGAACCTGGGAGGCAGAGGGTGTGGTGAGCTGAGATCATGTCATTGCACTCCAGCCTGCGCAACAGAGTGAGACTCTGTCTCTAAAAAATGAAAAAGATTAATTTTTGGAAACTAAGTCACTGATGATCTTTTTTCCCCTCAAAATTTGGGAGAATAGTTATTTGAAGTTTTTTTTTTTTTTGAGACAAGGTCTCATTCTGTGGCCCAGGGTGGAGCACAGTGGCGATCGTTGTTGACTGCAGCCTTTTAATTCCTGGGCCCAAGTGATGCTCCCATCTCAACTTCCCAAGTAGCTGATACTACAGTAGCTGACTAATTTTTGTATTTATTATTATTATTATTATTGTTATTATTTAGACGTGGGGTCTTGCTACATGGCCCAGACTGGTCTCCCGTGCCTGATTTCAAGTGATCATCCTGCCTTAGCCTCCCGAAGTGCTGAGATTTCAGGCTATTTGATTTTTTTTTTTTTTTTTGAGATGGTGTCTCCTCTGTTGCCCAGGCTGGAGTGCAGTGGCACAATCTTGGCTCATTGTAACCTCTACCTCCCAGATACAAGCATTTCCCCTGCCTCAGCCTCCCAAGTACTCCCGGGATTACAGGCACCCGCCACCACACCCAGCTAATTTTTGTGTTTTTAGTAGAGACAGGGTTATCACCATGTTGGCCAGGCTGGTCTCAAACTCCTGACCTCAAGTGATCCACCTGCCTTGGCCTCCCAAAGTGCTGGGATTACAGATATGAGCCACTGTGCCTAGCTTGTTTGAACTTTTTAGTTTGGATTTTGCATAAGTAGTTTAGTCTGCTAGCCAGGAGTTAGGAAGATGGGATAGTAAGAACATACAAGAAGAAAGGGGTATTTGGAAAATTGTACTAATTCATAACTGATTTATAGATTAAGATTTTTTAATTGTTAATTTAGAGCAGAATTCATTTGTAACTGCATTCCTTTCCTGGCCTACAAACATCTGATTTTACTTAGGACATTCATAGTAAATGTTCAGCAATCAAGTTTTGAATATTAGACAATGAGCCCTAACTGTGACCGTGTACTAGATATTTTAAACTTAACATATTCAAGCAGATTTTTAGTAAGTGGGAATGACATAGACTCAATTCTTGCTGTGTCTTGGTATTATCCTTGATTACATATTACAGTCTTTCCCCTTCCTTTCTACATCTAGTCAGTCAGCAAATCTTCTTTTCCTTTCAAATGCATTCGAATCTGTCCACTCTTGGTCATCTTTGTATAATTCAAGTCCATGCATAATGACTCCTGTAAATAATGTCCTAAGCTGAGCACACTGGGACATGCCTGTAGTCCTAGCTACTCAGGAGGCTGAGGCAGGAGGAACCCTTGAGCCCAGGAGTTCAAATAAGGTTGCAACATATTAAGACCCTGTCTTGGGGAGTAAAAAAATAAAATTTTTTTTTTTTACTTACTTACTCTATGTTGGTTTCAGTTTCCACTCTTCATATACAGTTGGCCTGCTGTATCTGTGGGTTCTATATCCATGGAGTCAACCTGTCACAGATTGAAAATATTTGGGAGAAAAAGATGGTTATGGCTGGACTGAATATGTATAGATTTTTTTTCCTTGTCATTACCTTAATGCAATGTAACAACTATATAGCATTTACATTGTATTAGGTATTGTAAGTGATCTGGAGATGATTTAAAGCAGTGGTGGAAGACATTTTCTCCACGGGGGTTTGGGGAGATGGTTTTGGGTTGAAAACTGTTCCACCTCAGATCAGCAGGCATTACTTAGATTCTTTTTTTTTTTTTTTGAGACGGAGTCTTGCTCTGTCTCCCTGGCTGGAGTGCAGTGGCGCGATCTCGGCTCACTACAAGCTCCGCCTCCCGGGTTCCCGCCATTCTCCTGCCTCAGCCTCCCGAGTAGCTGGGACTACAGGCGCCCGCAACCACGCCCAGCTAATTTTTTGCATTTTTAGTAGAGACGGGGTTTCACCGTGGTCTCGATCTCCTGACCTTGTGATCCGCCCGCTTCGGCCTCCCAAAGTGCTGGGATTACAGGCTTGAGCCACCGCGCCCGGCCCTAGATTCTTATAAGGAGCACTCATCCTAGATCCCTCGCATGTGCAGTTCACGATAGGGTTTGTGCTTCTGTGAGGATCTAATGCTGCCGCTGATCTGACAGGACGCAGAGCTCAGGTGGTAATGCCTGCCTTCTGCTGTGTAGCCTGGTTCCTAACAGGCCACGGATGGGTACTGGTCCTTGGCCCGGGGGCTGGGGATCCCTGATTTAAAGTATATGGGAGGGTGTGCATTATATGTATATATGTTGTTTTATGTAAGGGACTTAAACATCCGTGAATTTTGGTATCTGTAGGGGTGGGGGAAGGATAATCCACAATCTTACGGATACAGAGGTACAACTGTCTAGTCAGAGATCTTTATATCCCAATTAGATCATGTCATTTCACTGAAAACCTTCAGTGACTCCCTATTTTAACATTAGCAATGAATCAAAACCAAAAACTACCTACAAATGCTGTTTGTAAAACCCTATACAAACTAGCCCATGCTTACCTCTGCAGCCTTATTACATTTTTCACCACTGATTTCTGTTGTACAAATAAGCCTCATCTTGTCTCAGGTCTTTTGTTTTCCCTTTGCAGGAAAGGTTATGCCATTGAATATTTGAAGTCATTTAGATCTTAGCTCACATCCTCCTCCTTGTGTTTATTTTCCCTGTTGCAACAATGACTGAATTTTTTTTCCCCTTTTTTCTTTTTCTCACCCACACTCAAAGAGCTGGATCAGCAGGGACCTTGTCTGTCTTGTCATCATTAACTTAAGTGCCTGGCACTTAGTAGCTGTTAAATAAATATTTGGTGATTGAAAGCTTTGTGCACTAGATAAAGTCAGTTGTTGATTATGCATTTGCTGTCCATTAGCCAACGTTTATGACAACTAGATCAGAAGTTTGTTTTTGAATCCTGACTGCCACTTACCTGCTGTATAATCTTGGGCAAGTTACTTATATTTGTGTTTTTTTCTTTCTCGTTTGTAAAGTGGGGATAATAATATCTTGCCTCAGAATTATGGGATGCTAGTAAGACATGACATGAAAAATGCTTAGAACAATGCTTGGCATGTATTGAAGACTAAATAAATAGCAGCTATTATTTATGTAAAATGTTCAGCTTTGGCAAACTTATGTTTCATTTTGGGAACAAGACTTGTGGGGATTTACCCATTTTCCAAGACTTCTACTAGCAGTATTTATTAAATTGAAATGCAGCTCAGTTTGAGGTTTGCTGACTAATTACCTTTGCTAATTCAGGGAATATTCCTATCTAGCTCTATATCTTTGAAGTCTAGAAAATTTAAATAAAGATATTTTGCTGTTTTTTCCTCCTTACTGCTCTTAATTGTCTTAATGCAAAGAAGTTGGGTGCTCAGTTTTAGGAACTTTAAATATACATCACAGGCTGTTTTAAAACCCATCTAATTTATAGTATTAGGAGTGAAGGTCAGTGCAGAGGTACTGATAGTGGTCACAAGAATAAAATAAAGTAATGAATCATAGGATAGGGTTTTTTTCTTCTACAGTAGTTCTTCTATACAAGTTTCATAGCTGCATGTATTGGTGTGGGACTTGTATGATTTCTCTTAAATTTTACACCAAATAATGAGATGAACTGTTTATTCATCTCTTCTTTATTTTTTATTTTTATTTTTTGAGGCAGAGTCTCACTGTCGCCCAGGCTGGAGTGTAGTGGCAGTGGTGCGCTCCCCGCTCGAAGCAAGCTCCGACTCCCAGGTTAATGCCATTCTCCTGCCTCAGCCTCGGGCACTACAGGTGCCCGACACCATGCCCAGCTAATTTTTTTGTATTTTGAGTGGAGACAGGGTTTCCCTGTGTTAGCCAGGATGGTCTCGATCTCCTGACGTCATGATCCGCCCACCTCGGCCTCCAAAGTGCTGGGATTACAGGCGTGAGCCACCACGCCTGGCCCTATTGATCTCTTTTTACCAGCAGGTTCATGACTCATAGTGCATGCATATTCAATTGTCTGTTGAATCATTTTTCTATTATAGAATAATACATGCTATTATAAATTATAAAATATAATAAACTTCCATATTTTGTGATTTAGTAATGTAGAAATGAAGCAGCAAGTTAGAATCAATATGTTGTTAAAAATGCGATTTTTCTGTTTAGCGATATTACTTGGCAACAGTTATTGTTTTGAGCTTCATATATGTGGCTCTGATAGGATTTCTGTTTTGTATATGTGACTCTTTCTTTTTTTTGAGACAGTCTCTCGCTCTGTCACCCAGGCTGGAGTGCTGTGGCGTGATCTTCGCTCACTGCAACCTCCGCCTCCCAGGTTCAAGTGATTCTTCTGCCTCAGCCTCCTTGAGTAGCTAGGATTATAGGCACACGCTACCAAGCCCAGCTAATTTTTGTATTTTCAGTAGAGACGGGTTTCACCATGTTGGCCAGGCTGGTCTCGAACTCCTGGGTTTCAGTGATCCTCCCACCTCAGCTTCCCAAAGTGTTGGGATTACAGGCATGAGCCATCATGCCTGGCCTGTGACTTGTTTCTTTTAAGAGTTCTAGCCCAGCACGGTGGCTCAAACCTGTAATCCCAGCACTGTGGGAGGCCAAGATGGGCAGATCACGAGGTCAGGAGATCGAGACCATCCTGGCTAACACGGTGAAACCCCGTCTCTACTCAAAAATACAAAAAACTAGCCGGGCGATGTGGTGGGCGTCTGTAGTCTCAGCCCCTCGGGGAGGCTGAGGCAGGACAATGGCGTAAACCCTGGAGGCGGAGCTTGCTGTGAGCTGAGATACGGCCACTGCACTCCAGCCTGCGCGACAGCGATACTTTGTCTCAAAAAAAAAGGGTTCTAGTTGTGTAACAGCTGAATTTTTGTGTGTGTTCTTGTGGGTATATATATTATTCACAAAACATGAATTAACAGAAATAACTGCTTTTCTTTGTTTATAAATCATTAGGAAAGTAGGGGTGCACATGTACACACTTAGGGCTTCAAAGTGTGTGCCATGTAAGAAACACATTGTAGGATTTGAGTTGCCTCAGTATTATAAAACTAGTATTGAATTCAGTTAATGATTTGCAGTTTTCTTAGGATGTTTTACATTAGTCTTGACTCTTACAAGCTTTGACATTGGTATTTGAGGTCTGAGTTCGTACATATAGAGAAATAGCATGAATGTTTTATTCGGAGATGTTTCAAAGACTGTATTACAGTGGTTAAAGGAAAGCCCAAAACCTCTTTAAGGAACACTGCAAGTTAAGACTCTGCTGTTTTAATAGGTAGATGACCTTGCCTGAGTCAGTCTTTTTGAATTTTAGTTTTCTAATATTTAAAATGAGGTTTTTAGTGATCCCTCAGTTTCCTTTCAGCTCTGAAATTTGGTAGGTAAGTTACCTTGAATGTGTATCTTGTTAAAATTTTTAAAAACAATATAAAAGGAAACAAATCATTTTTATGCCTATTTTTAGAAATAACCCCTAAACCTGGTAATTAATATTTTGATGTATTTTTTTCAAACTTGTCTATGCATTTTTTAAAGGAGTTTCTGTCGTGTATAGTTATGCCCCGCTTTTGTGTGCATGTGCGTATTAAGCATTTGGTATGTTATTTTAAAATGAAATGCCTTGAAGAATGAATCAGTCAGACCTGCTGTTAACATTTTGATATATTTTCTTTCAGACTGACTGTTACAGTTTTTTGGTATTTGCTATTATGTATAATTATATCCTGCTTTTACTTAGCATATTAAGGATTTTTTTGTATGTAATTTTAAAGTGGAATGCGTTGAAGAATGCATCAAAACCACAGCTGCATAAGGTTGTACCCTTGGGAAGTAGTATAGTGATGTCTCGAAAAACTAATCTGGTCCCTGTTCACCAAACCTGTAGGACTGCGTGTCCAAGGAAAATTTTTTTTTTTTTCATCTTCTGTCATTTTTGAGTCTCATTAAGAGCTTATGAGTCTTGAGCATATCTTTGACCTACTTACTCTTTGTGTTTTTGTTTTGTTTTGTTTTTTGAAATGGAGCATCACTCTGTCACCCAGGCTGGAATGCAGTGGCATAATCTTGGCTCACTGCAACCTCTGCCTCCCCAGTTCAGGCGGTTCTCCTACCTCAGCCTTCCTAGTGGCTGGGATTACAGGTGCCCGCTACCATGCCTGGCTAACTTTTATTTATTTATTTATTTATTTGTTTATTTATTTATTTTTGAGATGGAGTCTCGCTCTGTCGCCTGGGCTGGAGTGCAGTGGCCGGATCTCAGCTCACTGCAAGCTCCGCCTTCCGGGTTTACGCCTTCTCCTGCCTCAGCCTCCCGAGTAGCTGGGACTACAGGCACCCGCCACCACGCTCAGCTAATTTTTTGTATTTTTAGTAGAGATGGGGTTTCACCGTGTTAGCCAGGATGGTCTCGATCTCCTGACCTCATGATCAGTCCACCTTGGCCTCCGAAAGTGCTGGGATTACAGGCGTGAGCCACCATGCCCAGCCTGAAACGGAACAGATTTTATACTTCTATATCCTTATAGTCTTATAGAACACACAGTCCCTTCTTACATTACTATTTTAAATTCAGAAGAGGAATGATTATCCCTTCCCTCGCATTTGAAAGGATTTTCACATTATAAATATATGTACCTTTTTTTTTTTTTTGAGGCAGAGTCTCCTCCGTTGCCCAGGCTGGAATGTAGCGCCATCTCGGCTCACTGCAAGCTCCACTTCCCGGGTTCATGCCATTCTTCTGCCTCAGCCTCTTGAGTAACTAGGACTACAGGTGCCCGCCACCACGC
>NW_012122487.1:7460122-7465955 GCF_000951035.1 Colobus angolensis palliatus
GTGTTAGCCAGGATGGTCTCGATCTCCTGACCTCGTGATCCGCCCGTCTCGGCCTCCCAAAGTGCTGGGATTACAGGCTTGAGCCACCGTGCCCGGCTGACCCACTTATTCTTAGAATTTATTGTGAAGATAGATATAGAGATTGAGCAATATGTTTATTACAGCAGTGTGATTTTATAATACAAAATTTGATATGGAAAATGGCCCAACAGTAGGTTTAGCTATTCAGTGAAGTACTGTGTAGGTGTTGAGTAATTGTTGACATAAAAAGATACTCATTTTAGGCCGGGCGCAGTGGCTCAAGCCTGTAATCCCAGCACTTTCTGAGGATGGAGAATGGCGTAAACCTGGGAGGCAGAGCTTGCAGTGAGCTGAGATCCAGCCACTGCACTCCAGCCTGGGCGACAGAGTGAGACTCCGTCTCAAAAAAACAAAAAGATACTCATTTTAATTTGAAGAGGTCTACTTTTGAGTACGTTTGTATCATACACATTAAAATTGCATACACATAAAAATGTATGTATATATACAAATAAGTGGGCTGAAAACATTGAGTTGGTGAAATTATGGATTAGTTTTCTTTGATAGGACATGTTATTGTCAAAAAATTTTAACAGTTTTATTAAAATATAATTCATTTCTCCAAAAAGAGACCATGTATCCATTTACTTTCCATTTCTACCCAATCTTCTTTCCCACCTTGGTCTAGGTGGCAACTAACCTCCTTCCTTCCTATTCTGGGCACTTCATTATAAATGGAATTGGCTGGGTGCGGTGGCTCATGCCTGTAATCCCAGCTGTGGTGGGCGAATCTCGAGGTCAGGAGTTCGAGACCAGCCTGGACAACATGGTGAAACCCCATCTCTACTAAAAATACAAAAAGTAGCCAGGAGTGGTTGCACATGCCTGTAATCCCAGCTACTTAGGAGGCTGAGGCAGGAGAGTTGCTTAAACTTGGGAAGCAGAGGTTGCAGTGAGCTGAGATTGCACCACTGCACTCCAGCCTGGGTGACAGAGCGAGACTCTGTCTAAAAAAAAAAATATGGAATCCTAGAACATGTGGTCTTCAGTGGCTGGCTTTTCTCACTTAGGATGATGATTTTCAAGGTTCATCCATGCTCTAGCCTGGATGTGATAGTACATTTTTACTTTTTATTGTCAAATATTCCATTATATTGAGTTACCATATTGTATTTACTCATCACTTGATAGACATTTGAGTTATTTTTACTTTTGGCTTTCATGAACAATGCTGTGAACATTTGTGTCGAAGTTTTTTTGTGAACATAAGTTTTCATTTCTCTAGGAGAAAATTCCTGGGTCAGATGTAACTTCATGTTTAATATTTTGAGAAACTCTCAGACTTTCCAAATCAGCTGCACCGTTTAACATCCAACAAGCAATTGTATGAGTGTTCCAGTTTCTCCACATCCTTGTCAACACTTGTTATTATTTGTTATTTTTTGGCCGCCTGAGTGGCAGTGAGGGTGGTATCTTGTGATTTTTGATTTACATTTCCTGAATAACTTAAATGATGTTGAATTATGTGAACTAAAAAAAAAATGTGCAAATTTAAAAGTTTTCTGTACTTATCATGAATTTACATTTGTAAAAGTCTTTCAGTTGGAAGGACATAGTTAATTTTTGGTATATTAAGATACGTGAATTTATGTATGACATCAATTGAACTGTAATGGTTAATGAAAAGTACAGGTCCGGGCGCAGTGGCTAATGCCTGTAATCCAGCACTTTGGGAGGCCGAGACGGGCAGATCATGAGGTCAGGAGGTCGAGACCATCCTGGCTAACACGGTGAAACCCCATCTCTACTAAAAATAGAAAAAATTAGCCGGGCGTGGTGGCGGGCGCCTGCAGTCCCAGCTTCTCGCTCGGGAGGCTGAGGCAGGAGAATGGCGTGAACCCGGGAGGCAGAGCTTGCAGTAAGCCTAGATTGCGCCACTGCACTCCAGCCTGGGCAAACGAGCGAGACTCCCTCTCCAAAAAAAAAAAATTTATGAAAGATACAACTTGTAAATCTGAATCTTTACAAGTAGTAAAGTAGGAGTAGGAGTAAGGGGTGAATTTTTTTAAAAACCTACTTAGCAAAATTAAAAACCAATTGTAATGAAAAAGTACGTGTAAAAGGTGGTGTGAATAAAACTAAATGCAAACATTACATTTTATGAATAAATATAGTTTCATTAATAGTTTCTGTGTTAATAAACCATTTTGCTATGTCTTAATTTTGTGAGACAAAGCTCAAATAAAACAAGACCAAGTAATGATATAATGTCACAAAGAAAGCAGGAATGGTAATACTGCTGTCTGTTAAAAGTGGAATTTAAACTCAAAGCTTGAGGAGAGAAGGGTATATATAGGCAGTCCTTAGCTTTACATAGTTCCTGTAGGCACAAATTTCAATTGCCATGACTTGGCTAAATAACAGTCCCCTAATTACTTGGTTAAGATTTTACCTACCCTGCCGTATTAACTGTAATTGCATAAACTACAAAATTTGCTACTAGTCTTTCAACCCACAAATTAAGATGTAAACTACAGGTGCATATAATGTCACTTTCAAAGTTTTTTGGTGATTGGTCACCATGCATCAGTTTCTCAAAATCATGCACAGTGGGATGTATAGTTGGCCTCTGTCTCCTAATGATGTCCCCATGTGACAGTTTACCAAAATAAATGAGGAAATTGGTCATCAAAGATGATAGTGCAGCAAAAATCATAATGCTAGATGGGAAATTTGAATTTAATATAAATGGAATAATAGAATAAATAGCTTACCTTGTAAAGATAGATGGTTTGCAGTTGGACAGACACTAATTGTCCAGCCAGAGAAACTTAGTGAAGGCAAGCTTATCAGCATAAATGAAAAAGGTAGTTGTAATGGAAAAGATGAAGATATCCTATTAGTAGAAATGATACTAACAAAAAACATTGAGGATATTTCACAACATTGAAAATATGAAGGGTAAAATATTGGAATCTGATCCAAACTTAGAAAGGAGTGTAACAGTTTGCCAAGGCATAGAAGATAGACTTATTCCGTATCATAATTAGTATCACTAGAAGAAGGCAAGCACTGTTCAAACTATTCTCTTTTTTTTGGAGATGGAGTCTCGCTCTGTCACCCAGACTGGAGCGTAGTGGCGCGATCTCGACTCACTGCAACCTCTGCCTCCTGAGTTCAGGCAATTCTCCTGCCTCAGCCTCCTGAGTAGCTGGGATTACAGGCATGTGCTACCACGCGCAGCTAATTTTTTTGTATTTTCAGTAGAGATGGGGTTTCACCATATTGGCCAGGCTGGTCTCGAACTCCTGACCTTGTGATCCACCCGCCTCGACCTCCCAAAGTGCTGGGATTAAAGGCGTGAGCCACCGCACCCGGCCCTGTTGAAAACTATTCTTGATAGTTTTTGTTTTGTTTTGTTTTAACGAAGAAATGATACACTTTAATCTCAGTGTTCCTAATGTTTTAAGTTACAGCATACTAAGTAAGTATTGGTTTCACTATTTCATTTCCTTATACATTTACATAACTGTCAGTAACAGACTGCTTAATGTTCTGACAGTTTTTAAAGGTCACAGAACAATTGTAACTTTTCCAATTGATTATTAAGATTGCCTTGCATGGTCATTTTTAAGAACTGCTTTGAGGTTAAGAAAAATGATTCATGTAAAAAAATTTATCTCTAATCTTTATACAGTAACTTTGTGGTAGATCAGTCTTCAGTGGCTTTTAGACTTAGAGCTATATCATTTAAAAAAATCCACATTTGAGGTTTTAAAACATCTTCTTTTAATTGTTTTTGAAGTCTTTTCCTACTCCTGAAGTTCCTGGTGACCGCAATTTTGAGCCCTTTGGGGATGTTAATTTAGTAAATGGGAGTGCTTAAGATTCAACTTCTTCAGTCTTGTTTTTAGCTTCCAAATTTTATTTTTGTCTTGTTAAGAGTTTATACTTTTGAAATAATCTCTTTACTGTTGTTTTTCAGGAGGGAGAATTTGTGTTGAATTGGTTTGACCAGAAATATATTTTGGTCAGAAAAAATATATTCTGGTTCTGACCAGAAATATATTTTCATGGAGGTTTAACTCAAGTCATTTACTTGGAATTTGAAACCTGTTACATAAGAGGAATGTTGTACTGTTATAGCTAAATGTGTTAATTTTTCTAATTTGAGATTATGGACAGGATTAATGATGTCTAGTAAAATCTTCAGTTTTTGATGGAATGAGATGATTTCAGTTTAACTCCAGAGTAAATTTGGTAAATAATTGGTTTGCCTTAATCCTAGCATAATATTACTTTGAAAATGGGATGTTCAGTTAAAATACATGGATACAATGAACATTACAGAATTTAAATATTAAAGCTGACTTTTATATACCCTCATTTTATATATATATATAATATATATATTTATCTATTTTATTTATTTATTTTTTTTGAGGCTCAGTTTCGCTCTTGTTGCTCAGGCTGGGGTGCAGTGGTGCGATCTTGGCTTCCCACAACCTCCACCTCCCGGGTTCAAGCGATTCTCCTGCCTCAGCCTCCCAAGTAGCTAGGATTACAGGCATGTGTCACCAAGCCCGGCTAATTTTGTATTTTTAGTAGAGATGGTGTTTTGCCACGTCGGCCAGGCTGGCTTTTGACCCTGACCTCAGATCTCCCCGGCTAGGCCTCCCAAGTGCTGGGATTATAGGCATGAACCACCACGCCCGGCCATATTTAAATGGAACTCTTAAGCTTTCTTTTAATTGAAATTTTATTTTAGAGCCTTTTAAAAATTCTAACTAGAGTGTTAACTATACTCATTAGTTCCCTAATTCTTAAAGAATTTTAGCAGATAAGGAATTTGTGATATACGTCTAACGATAGTAATAATTTTAAAAGTTAGTACATTTTAGAGGAAGAAAGTATCCATTCCATTTTCCTGTTGCTTTGGGGAATAAATGTATATCACCTGTCATAGTAAAATTATCAACATACTTATGTCTAGCTTTATAGAACTGATAGACTTCTGTATGACTCCCTGATGTGGGGAGGAGATGTACAGGGTCCGTCCTGGATAATGTATCTGAATATGTATGTACAGATCGTCCCTGACCTACTGATACGATTTGGCTCTGTGTCCCCACCCAAATCGCACCTCAAATTGTAATAATCCCCACAGGTCAAGGACAGGACCAAGTAAAGGTAATTGAATGATGGGGCGATTTCCCAAATGCTGTTCTCGTGATAGTGAGTCTCATGAGATCTGATGGTGTAAGTGTCTGGTATTTCCCCTGTTTGCACTCATTCTCTCTCCTGCGCCCCTGTGAAGAGCAACCTTCTGCCATGATTGTAAGTTTCTTGAGGCCTCCCCAGCCATGCGGAACTTTGAGTCAATCAAACCTCTTTTCTTTATAAACTATCCAATCTTGGCTATTTCCTCATAGCAGCATGAGAACCGACTAATACAGTAAATTGGTACCAGAAAGTGGAGTGATGCTGTAAAGATACCTGAAAATGTGAAAGTGACTTTGGAACTGGGTAACAGGCAGAGGTTGGAACAGTTTGGAGGGTTCACAAGAAGATAGGAAAATATGGGAAAGTTGAGAACTTCTGGAGACTTGTTGAATGGCTTTGACCCAAATGCTGATAATGATATGGACAACGAACTCCAGGTTGAGGTGGTCTCAGATGGAGATGAGGAACTTGTTGGGAACTGGAGTAAAGATCACTCTTGCTGTGCTTTAGCAGAGAGACTGGTGGCTTTTTTCCTCTGCCCTAGAGATCTGTGGAACTCTGAGGTGATTTTTTTTTTTTTTTTTTTTTT
>NW_012122487.1:7466075-7467908 GCF_000951035.1 Colobus angolensis palliatus
TTTTTGTATTTTTAGTAGAGACGAGGTTTCACCGTGTTAGCCAGGATGGTCTCTATCTCCTGACCTCGTGATCCGCCCGTCTCGGCCTCCCAAAGTGAACTTTTTTTTTTTTTTGAGATGGAGTCAGACTGTCACCCAGGCTGGAATGCAGTGGCGTGTCAGCTCACTGCAACCTCCCCCTCCTGGGTTCAAGTGATTCTCCTGCCTCAGCCTCCCAAGTAGCTGGAACTATAGGCGTGTGCCACCATGACCGCCTAATTTTTGTATTTTTAGTAGAGACAGGGTTTCACTATGTTGGCCAGGCTGGTCTCAAACTCCTGAGCTCAGGTAATCCACCCGCCTCAGCTTCCCAAAATGGTGGGATTATAGGCGTAAGCCACTGCGCCTGGCGATTTCACCATTTTTAAGTGTATCATTCAGCAGTGTTAAGTACATTCACATTGTGCAACCTCTGTATTTTTACTTAATAGAATTACGGATTTAAGTAGTAGCTTGTTACTGAATTTAATAAAAGTATTTGGAATTATTAATTGTCCTTTAACTTATATAAGATTTGTAATGCAGTTTAGATTATGCATTTTTGATAACTGCATAATAGGGTGTATTATTTAATAAATTATATATTTGAGCTTGGTTTGTACTCACGTCCTGCCCCCTTCTTTTTTAGTGCTTTTTTAGGACCAAAGGATATATTTCCTTACTCAGAAAATAAGGAAAAATATGGCAAACCAAATAAAAGAAAAGGTTTCAATGAAGGTTTATGGGAGATAGATAACAATCCAAAAGTGAAATTTTCAAGTCAACAGGTACGTCATTACATAAAATTTGGTATTACTTATTTAATCCTGGGGAATAATCACTATCCTGGCTGTAGGAAAATAAATACTAAAAGCCTTGTGAATTTCATATTAGCTTGTTGTGTTCTTATTTGTGACGTTGAACCTTGGACATTTTATATCAAAATGAATTGATGAAATCATTATTTTGTGTAAACAGATCTCAAGAAACTGGGAACTATTCAGTTATTTAACTCCTCCTGATTGAGGGTTTAATACATCATTGAATTTAAAGCTGTATGTACTATTATCCTAAATTTAGGTTTTGCAACTTACATGATGTGTGCTTTAATTTTCTTATTCTCTTTAATTAATTAATTAATTTTATTATTTTTTTTTTGAGATGGAGTTTCGCTCTTGTCACCGAGGCTGGAGTGCAATGGTGCAGTCTTGGCTCACTGCAACTTATGCCTCCTGGGTTCAAGTGATTCTCCTGCCTCAGCATCCCGAGTAGCTGGTTTACAGGTGCCCGCCACCACACCTGGCTAACTTTTTGTATTTTTAGTAGAGCCAGGATTTTGTCATGTTGGCCAGACTGGCCTCAAACTCCTGACTTCAGGTGATCCATCCGCCTCAGCCTCCCAAAGTGCTGGGATTACAGACATGAGCCACTGCACGCAGCCTTGAATTTCTAAATCCATAGGATTGTATTCAAATATGAACCTCAGGAGTTAAATTAATATGTGACAAATATAACACTGTGCAAATTATATTTATTGGTGTCAGCAGCCACCTTATACTTTCTTTTCTGTGTTTTTTTCCATGGGTCCAGAGCTTTTATTTACACGTGATACTAAATTTTCATGGAGTGGTTTGTCTTTATCCTATTTGTTTCATTTTTATCATACTACAGAAAACACTTGTTCTCTTTTCCTTTGTGCTGGTATTGATGGATTTAGGAAAAAAAAAATTTTTTTTTTTTTTTTTTTTGAGACGGAGTCTCGCTCTGTCACCAAAGCTGGAGTGTAGTGGCGCCATCTCAGCTCACTGCAAGCTC
>NW_012122487.1:7468913-7500716 GCF_000951035.1 Colobus angolensis palliatus
AGTAGCTGGGACTACAGGCACCTGCCACCTCGCCCGGCTAGTTTTTTGTGTTTTTTAGTAGAGATGGGGTTTCACTGTGTTAGCCAGGATGGTCTCGATCGGATCCGCCTGTCTCGGCCTCCCAAAGTGCTGGGATTACAGGCTTGAGCCACTGCGCCCGGCCCGCTTTTTACTCTTAAACCTGTAAATTTTATGTCTTTACATGTGCCATGCTTTTTCTTAGAGAACTTTTTAGATACTGTTCTATCTGTAACATAGAAATCTTTCATTGAAGCTCCAAGGCCACATTAAATGATCATAAGTGACTTCATTACCTCCAAGTACTTACTTGTTAATGGATTCATCAAACCATATCATAATTGTTTCTGTATGTCTGTACCTGCTACAGAGTTATGTTGCCTCTGTGAACAAAGGTTAATGTCCTGTGTGCCCAGCATGTACACCTGTGAGAAGAATAGCTAATCACTAAGTATTTGTTGAATGGCTACATGGTTTCTCATCATTATTGCCTTGACTATGTAATGGGAAGACATCTGACTAAGAGACGGAATTGATTGTTTTCTGAAACTTAATGTCATGTAATTTTCTTTTCTTTTTTATTTTTTTTTGGAGACAGAGTCTTGCTCTGTCACCCAGGTTGGAGTGCAGTGGTGCAATCTTGATCTTGGCTTGCTGCAACTTCTGCCTCCTGGATTTCAGCTATACTTGTGCCTCAACTTCCTGAGTAGCTGGGATTACAGGCGCATGCCACCATGCCTGGCTAATTTTTGTATTTTTTGTAGAGATGGGGTTTCACCATATTGGCCAGGCTGGTCTTGAACTCCTGACCTCAAGCAATCCACCTGCCTCAGCCTCCCAAAGTACCGGGATTACAGATATGAGCCACAATGCCTGACTACGTTTTGTAATTTCTCTTGGATCATTTGTCCTGTGATTGCACCTTTATGGTCTTTTTTATCTTCCAAATTGCCATGCCTTGTCAGCATATAGTCTTGGAATTTTTTAATTTTTTGAGACTGCGTTGCAGAGGCTGGGGTACAGTGGTGTGATCATGATTCACAACAGCCTCGACCTCCTGGGCTCAGGCTGAGGAGGGAGGATGCCTTGAGCCCAGGAATTGAGGCTTCAGTGAACCACAATTGCACCACTGCCTCCAGCCTGGGTGATAGAGTGAGACCCTGTCTCTAAAAAAATAAAAATAAAGAATTGCGTATATTATTGGGGTAAAAACTTATTTTGCAAAATTAATAGAGTTGATTGCTCACAGGCAGCAACTAAACAATCAAATGCATCATCTGATGTTGAAGTTGAAGAAAAGGAAACTAGTGTTTCAAAGGAAGATACTGACCATGAAGAAAAAACCAGCAATGAGGTATGTTCTATTTCTCCTGACATTTTAAACCCATTTTGTTTCAAGGAACAAATAATGAAATAAGTTGGCCATGATTATTAGTAAGTAATTTTTAAAGTACTTGAAAAGTGAATTAGAAAATATTTAAGGCTTATTTCCTTGTGTAAGTATTAAATACAGTATTGCTAAACAATTTGTGCATCTTTAAGATGCATACATGCTATTATTTGAAGTGATTTTTTTTTATTTTTTTTTATTTTTTTATTATTGTACTTTAAGTTCTAGGGTACATGTGCATAACGTGCAGGTTTGTTACATATGTATACTTGTGCCATGTTGGTGTGCTGCACCCATCAACTCGTCAGCACCCATCAATTCATCATTTTGAAGTGATTTTTATGCGTAAAACATGAAGTACAACTATTGGGTGTGGAAGTGTTATGGAATTTTTTTTTTTTTGAGACGGAGTCTCGCTCTGTTGCCCAGGCTAGAGTGCAGTGGCCGGATCTCATCTCACTGCAAGCTCCGCCTTCCGGGTTTACGCCATTCTCCTGCCTCAGCCTCCCGAGTAGCTGGGACTACAGGCGCCCGCCACCTCCCCCGGCTAGTTTTTTTGTATTTTTTAGTAGAGACGGGGTTGCACCATATTAGCCAGGATGGTCTCGATCTCCTGACCTTGTGATCCGCCCGTCTCGGCCTCCCAAAGTGCTGGGATTACAGGCTTGAGCCACCGCACCCAGCTGTTAAGGATATTTTTTAAAGGGAAGTATTGTGGGATGAATGTACTGGAAAGAGCATTAGACTAAATTTTTTAAAACCTAGATTGATGTCCTGTGTATGTCCTGTATATGATCTGTGTGTAAAGATTACTAATTTAGCCCTTCTAGGCCTCATGGAGTGGTTGTTAGATGATCTTCAAAGTCCTAGCCACCCTTTAAAATTCACAATCCTAAAATTCAGAATCCTAGTGTAGAAAAAGTAGTTTTATAAATGTAAATAGACAAACTTCCTGGTGTACTAGCAAGCATGACTTTTATATTTGATCTGACAGTGGAAATGCATTTTTCTCACTTTATAATGTTGAGAAATAATGTTTATAATTTCAGAACTCTGCAGAGCAAAACAAATTTCCTCAGTGCTTTTAGTTAAACGTGCTTGTGACTTTTAGTTTAAGAAGATTTCTTTCATTCCTGGAATGATTTATTCAGTATTCAGTTTTCTTTTTTCTTTTTTAGGATGTGACTAAAGCAGTTGATATAACTACTCCAAAAGCTGCCAGAAGAGGGAGAAAGAGAAAGGTAATTTCACTGACTTTCTGTGATCTGAAAAGATCTGAAAAGATCAACCACAGGGATCTGAAAAGAATTTTTACTTCAGTTGGGTTGAGGGAGAGTAGATATAATGAAACTTTAAATTTCAGCTTTTATTCTAAACCCTTTAATTTTTTATGGGTTATGTTTTACTTGGCAAAACTATCTGTGTTTCTTTCTTAGTGATGTAGCACCTTTAAAATAACTTGAGTAGTAAAGGAAATGAAATGCACCAGTTTTCATTCATTTTAATGACTCTGCTTCAGTTTCTCTAAAATGGCTAGAAATACATACTCGAAGGTTGTGGAGGATGAAATGATTTAACATATGTAAAATGTTTATGCTAAATCCTGGTACCTAGACACTAGTAAGTGCTATGTAAGTGTTGTCCATTATGTTTTTGTTATTGTTACTTCACAACATTGTTGTGAGAAATGAGTGTGAGTGACAGTGCAAGATTAGGTACATAGTAGGCTTTTAATTAATATGAAATTTTCCTTCCATATACGAAGTTTTGTTCACACCCTTTTCTGACCTATTTATGTCTTGAATTATTATTATATACCAAAGATACAAAGAAAACCAATAGTTCATTATCTCGTGAGGAGGTAAACTGTGAAAATAAATAATTATAGTAGCTTATTTGCTGTGTATTATGGGTTGGAGGTGATGTGATAACAGGATTTTTTTTCTTTTTTTGGGACGGAGTCTGGCTCTGTCGCCCAGGCTGGAGTGCAGTGGCCAGATCTCAGCTCACTGCAAGCTCCGCCTCCTGGGTTTACACCATTCTCCTGCCTTAGCCTCCCTAGTAGCTGGAACTACAGGCGCCCGCCACCTCGCCGGGCTAGTTTTTTTGTATTTTTTAGTAGAGACGGGGTTTCACCGTGTTAACCAGGATGGTCTCGATCTCCTGACCTCGTGATCCGCCCGTCTCGGCCTCCCAAAGTGCTGGGATTACAGGCTTGAGCCACCACGCCCAGCCTGATAACAGGATTTTAAAATATAGGCAGAATTTTGTCAGGCAGATGAAGGAGCAGGGAAGGACACATGAAGCAATTTGAATAGCATATACAGACACATAGCAGAAATTCTGTTTCAAGCATCTTGAGTATTGTATTTCAGTATTAACACACCATAAAGTTTGAGGGAATAGGTACCAAAAAAACCTGATGTTGTCCTAAAGACCTTGAAACTTACAGAAGTGATGGGAAATGATTGAATTATTTCAAATTTTAGATACCTCCTTTAAAAAAAATTTTTTTAAGAGATAGGGTCTTGCTCTGTCACATAGGCTAGAGTAGTGCACTGGTGCAATCACACCTCACTGCAGCCTCAAACTTTTGGGCTGAAGGGATTTTCCCATCTTACCTCCCTAATAGTGGGGACTACAGAAGTGTGCCACCACACCCGGCCTTTTTTTTTTTTTTTTCCCTGAGACGGATCTCACTTTGTTGTCCAGGCTGGAGTGAAGTGGAGCGATCTTGGCTCACTGCAA
This sequence comes from Colobus angolensis palliatus, assembly GCF_000951035.1. Classification (NCBI taxonomy): domain Eukaryota; kingdom Metazoa; phylum Chordata; class Mammalia; order Primates; family Cercopithecidae; genus Colobus; species Colobus angolensis. Next base: position 7,473,070 of record NW_012122487.1, read on the forward strand.
CCCTCCACCTCCAAAGTTCAAACAGTTTTCCTGCCTGGGCCTCCCAAACTGGGATTACAGGCACACACCACCATGCCTGGCTAATTTTTGTGTTTTTGTGGTGATTTGTTTTGTTTTGTTTTGAGATGGATTCTCACACCGTTGAACTAGCTGAAGTGCAGTGGCACCATCTCGGCTCACTGCAACCTTCGCCTCCCAGGTTCATGTGATTCTCCTTCCTCAGCCTCCCGATTAGCTGGGATTACGGGTGCACACCACCACGCCTGCCTAATTTTTTTGTATTTTTAGTAGAAATGGGGTTTTACTATGTTGGCCAGGCTGGTCTTGAACTCCTGGCCTCAAGTGATCCACCCACCTTGGCCTCCCAAAGTGCTGGCATGAGCCACCGCGCCCGGCTAATTTTTGTGTTTTTAATAGAGACAGGGTTTCACCATGTTGGCCAGGCTTGTCTTGAACTCCTGACCTCAGGTGATCCGCCCATCTCAGCCTTCTGAAGCACTGGGATTATGGGTGTGAGCCACCGGGCCTGGCCAAATTTTTTTTTTTTTTTTTATAGACATAGGGTTTTGCTATGTTGCCTAGGCTTATCTCAAACTCCCAGCCTCCAGTAATCCTCCCAAAGCACTGGGATTACAGACATGAGCCTCTGTGCCCAATGTGATGCCTCATTTTTTTTTTTTTTAATATAAATTTGATTTTTTTTTTTTGGATATAGAGTCTCATTCTGTCACCCAGACTGGAGTGCAGTGGCATGATCTCAGCTCACTGCAACCTCTACCTCCTGGGTTCAAGCAATTCTCCTGCCTCAGCCTCCTGAATAGCTGGGATTACAGACGTGCACCACCATGCCTGGCTAATTTTTGTATTTTTAGTAGAGATGGGGTTTCACCATGGTGGCCAGGCTGGTCTCAAACTCCTGGCCTCAAGTGATCCGCTCACCTCTTGTCTCCCAAAGTGCCGGGATTACAGGCGCCCACCACCATACCCAGCTAATTTTTTGTATATTTAGTAGAGATGGGGTTTCACTATGTTGGCCAGGCTGGTCTTGAACTCCTGACCTCGTGATCCGCCTGCGTTGGCCTCCCAAAGAATGCATCATTTTTTTAAAGCAGTGTGAATGATGGGGATTGGCTTGGGGCATTGAAACCAGTTCACTGTAAAATTCATTCAGAATTTTAGTACTAACTTTACTGGCCTTGGCATGGATTTGAGTAGTCAATAAAGACAAGGTCTTTGTTTCCATTGAACTTTGAGACAAAAAATAAATATTTAAAATAAGAGGGTCTAAATGGGGAGTTAGTGAGTTGGCAACCGACGAGGCTACAAAAGGCCTTTCTAAGGAGTTGGCATGAGACTGGAAGGACAAGGATCTTATAGCAGATTTTTTAAGTGGTGTAGACGAGAGATGGGATTTAACAGTACTTAATAAAGAGGTTAAGTTGATGGTTGATGAGAAGTGGGTGGTAAAGGCGGGGGGGGGGGCAGAATCTAAGGTGGCTCCAAGGTCTTTACTTGAATAACTAGTTACTGGGAGTGCAGAGGATGTTGGTTTGGAATCACAGGCATGAGTAAGGGGAAGGTGAAGCACCTGTGGGAATTGGAGTGAAGAGATACATATTTTGTATATATATTGTTCTGGCACCAAAAAGAGAGAAGGTGTAAGTTACAGATGCAGTCTCTGGCATGAAGACAGGGTAATAGATGAGGTCAAAGGAGAATTGTTTATTGAGAGGATGCAGAAACCAGAATCCTGAAGGAATATAATGGAGAGGGGGGAAGGTTGCTTTGTGAAATTATGGCTGAGAATGAACTGTCAAGAGAAAATCTAAGAGGATATCAAGCTAAACAAGGGAAGGGAGAACGTTCCAGAATGAAGAAGTGGTCAGTAATGTCCTGATTTAGAGAGGGTCCCAGTAAGATACTTGCCAAATAGGCTCCTCTAGGATACTTTCAGGTGAACTCCATTTAGTTGAATGGTAAGGACAGAAACTAGATTAAGGGGTTAGAGAATAAATGTTTAATGGTAAAGTTACACTGTGCTTTTGAAATCTTTGAAGGAAAGGAGAATGTGGCAACTTAATAGGGGTTTTCATGGCTAAGGGAAAGTGTTAAAATGACAAAAGACAGTAGATGCCCTAAGACTTTTTCTTTGCCAAATTTGGAAAGATCGAAGATGTAGAGTCAGTATAAATTATTTTACATAAATATGTGTTGGATGAGAGAATGGAGGGGACATTTGAAGGAATTGACTTAACAAGGAAGAGATGGATGTTACAGTCTCTTTAACACTGAAGGAGGGGGATGAAAGAGGCTCTGAAAATTTCTTGGGACACTAGGAAATTAAGGGAATTCCTTTCTATGGCCCTTACTCCCTTCTGCCCTACCCACATCAAAGCAAGGCTTTGGATGTGGTATAAGACAGGAAGAATGGATTGAGTGTTTATGCAGCTGTTGATGGGAGAAGGAGACCTCATCAGAGAGGGTAAAGTGACTTTGAGATCTCAGCTGAGATTGCATAAAATGAATGCATATTTGTACATTTTTGTTTTTCCAGCAGGCCTCAGCAGCTGGGAATAATAGAACAGAGAAGGCAGAATTGTATAGTAACCTCTTTCTTGAGGATTTGTGGGACAGATATAGCAAGACAAGGATGTGGAGGACTTATGAATGCGTTTGAATGGTAATCCCATGAGGTTTTTGTGTGCGTGTGAGGTGGCGTGTTTTTAGTTAAGATCAAGGAAGCTGTTAGAGCTAGAAAGTGGGGTTAAAAATGAAGAGAAAATAAATTAAAGGGTTAGAGGTCTCAGAGCAAGTAAAATATGGAAGAAATAAATCTGTAGTCAGTAGTGTAAAATATTTGCATTTAAGATGTTTAAATATTTAAGCATATCCTAAGAGTGGAAAGAACTTTAAATATGTGTATTTCATATAACTTCATTGGTCCTTTCTTTAGATAAAATATTTCTGATTTTATTTTCATGAGGAATGGTTCTGACTTGCATGATTTTGGGTGAACACACATGCATGGTAGGGCTGATCTCTTAGTGTTAATATATCTTTAATTATTATTGATGAACTTGTTACGCTTATTGGTACCTCCTTAGAAACCATCTCTTCTACCTGTAATTCTTTTTTTTTTTTTTTAACTTTTTTATTTTTTTCTGAGATGGAGTCTTGCTCTGTTGCCCAGGCTGGAGTGTGGTAGCAGGATCTCAGCTCACTGTAATCTCCACCTCCTGGGTTCAAGTGATTCTCTTGCCTTAGCCTCTTGAGTAGCTGGGATTACAGGCGCCTGACTTATTTTTGCATTTTTAGTAGAGATGGGGTTTCACCTTGTTGGTCAGGCTGGTCTTGAACTCCTGACCTCAAGTGATCTGCTCTCCCCAGCCTCCCAAAGTGCTGAGTGGGATTACAGGCATGAGCCACTGCGCCCAACCCTACCTATAATTCTTATTCAGTGTCTCGATTTATTTCCAAAAGCAGAAAGTTAAGTGAAGAGTGTCTTCTTTGCACCAAAGAATTGATCAGTTATAATTTTAGCCAAATTATGCCCTTTTCTCAGTAGGAAAAGAGCTCTCAGTCTTGAGTTATTAAGCTTTGTTACCTGGGGAGCTTTTTAAAAACACAGAATCCTGGTTCCCTGACTCAGAGCTATTGAATCAGGATTGGGGCAGGTCAACTTTGTAAGTTCTTAAAACTCTAGAAATAAACCTGAGCTAATAATACTCAGGGAGGAATTTTCAGTGTTCTCTGAGAACAACTCAAGGGTTACCTTAGATGAGTTTTAATAATACTTTTAATATGCTTCATTATGTTTCAGTTATTAAAAGAAATGTTTAAAAACGTAATAAAGAAATGGATACATTCGTAGAAGTGGAATTGCCATATAAAGGTTTTTTTTTGTTTCTGTTTTTTGAGACAGTCTTGCTCTGTCACCCAGGCTGGAATGCAGTGGCATGAATCTCGGTTCACTGCAACCTCTGCCACCTGAGTTCCAGCAATTCTCCTGCCTCAGTCTCCCATGTAGCTGGGATTACAGGTGTGCACCACAAGGCTGGCTAATTAATTTTTTGTATTTTTAGTAGAGAAGGGGTTTCATCATGTTGGCCAGGCTGGTCTCGAACTCCTAACCACAAGTGATCCCAATGGTGGGATTACAGGTGTGAGCCACTGTGTCCAGCCCTATATAGAGATTAGCACATTCTATATTGCCAATACTCATTTATAATTATGCTCTTTATCATAAAGTATTTATTGGCACCAGCTTATTGATCATTGATAGTCAATGTATGAATGCTTCCTCTGCCTGCTTACCAACACTGGGCATTATGTTTACAAATCAAATCATTGATGAAAAGGCAATTTTTAATTTTTTTAATCAATGAGATTGGATTATGCATTGTTTTTGAGTGCCTTGCTTATATCTTTTTTTTTTTTGAGGCGGAGTCTCGCTCTGTCACCCCGGCTGGAGTGCAGTGGCCAGATCTCAGCTCACTGCAAGCTCCGTCTCCCGGGTTTACGCCATTCTCCTGCCTCAGCCTCCCGAGTAGCTGGGACTACAGGCGCCCGCCACCTCGCCCGGCTAGTTTTTTGTATTTTTTTAGTAGAGACGGGGTTTCACCGTATTAGCCAGGATGGTCTCGATCTCCTGACCTTGTGATCCGCCCGTCTCGGCCTCCCAAAGTGCTGGGATTACAGGCTTAAGCCACCGCGCCCGGCCTGCTTATATCTTCAGTGATACAGTTAATGCTGAATTCTAAAGAGTTGGGGGAGAGGGGAAAGGAGCCCATCTCCTGTGGTCTCTCTCTTTCCTCCTCTTGCAGTTACCATCAGTACCAACTGCTGCCTCATGTTTACATTTCGTTTCTAATTTGTGTTTATTAACCTTTGTTCCATGCTAATGCTTAAATCAATAATACTGATTCTCTTTTGAGGCCATTCTCTCCAGGAGAGTCATACCAGCAATTATCAAAGGGCATTAGAGTTTGCAAATGGTCAGGGGATTCCTTACTCTATGCTGTAGTAAATCCCTTCTTATGGGAAATAACTCCTAGAGGAGAACTGGTAGGTCACAGTCTCAGTTTAGAAATAAAACATGTCTATATGAACGAAGAATTAGAAAAAGCAGTGTGTTAGTTGCAGTGTAATCACATACTTTGTTCTCCATATTGCATCAAGAATATTAGCTTTATTTTTACAAATGACTTCATTTCTAAGAAGTTAATTTTTAAGAATTGTTCACTAGAGTTATAAACTAAGTTTGAAGATGTTACTCTGATTGTTGAAAAATAACAAAGATCATATAGCGGTTATATCTGTACTTGAATTTACGTTACCGTAGACTGGCATATTTTTGCCATGGAATTAAACTTTGAGTGCCTACTATTTGCTAAATAAGTTAATTAAATTTTTGTAATTCAGGCAGAAAAACAAGTAGAAACTGAGGAGGCCGGAGTAGTGACAACAGCAACAGCATCTGTTAATCTAAAAGTGAGTCCTAAAAGAGGACGACCTGCAGGTAGGACTACTGATGTGTAAATATCTGTTTGGCTTGTGATTAATATTCCAGTCCATTTAAAGTGTTGTTGCCTCAAATATTTTGGAATGAAGCAAATAGGCAATTGATTGTGTGTAATATACAGATTTCAAAGGAGATAAACATGATTTGTGCTCTGTTTCAAAGTATTTAAATTTGAAATAAACTTTGCTTTATCTCTGTTATGTTTTCCCTAAATAGTGGTCAGAGAGGCTATGGTGAGGTTAAAATTATCATGAATAATGGGTTTATTTTCCTTTCACTTAAGAGTCATAAGATTTCAAAATGGAGTTATAATCAGAGAGTGAGAAATAGCATTTGATTAAAGCCATTAATATTTTAAATTTTTGCGTTCTCTGTTGATAGGGATTTTGATTTTTCCAGTATGCAGCTCTGTAAAAGTATTTTCTTAATTTGGCAAATTGGAAGTATTTTGGAAAGATCTTCCTAATACAAAGTAAAACAAAACCAAAATTGAATTTTTTTCTACTTTTTACTAGGATTCTTACTGAAAATGGGGGGTAAGATGAGTAATACCAAGAAAAGAAAAAAAATTTTTATTTACATAATATTTTGGAGTTTAATATTGTAGTGGATAAAATAGTGCTAGGAAACTCAGTGAATTCTGATATGAACTTCCAAAGATATGTAACTGCATAAGTAATATTATATATAATATGTATACGAATATTAAATATAAATGTGCTGCTTCCTATTCTAAAGTTGAATTTTGTGACATTACTGTCAAAATGATAGAGAAAAATGTTTTAAGCCCTCTCAGTCATAATAAGGACAAATTGAGGATTACTCAGTTTACCTCTTTATACATTTTTTGTTGTTGCTCATTTGAACCATGGTGGGGAGGTGTTTTTTAAATTTAGCAATAATTGTATCTAATAAGCTACTCATATTCTTATATAGTATGTATCATTTCTAATATTTATATCAGATTTGTATCTTAACTAGAAACTAGTAGTTACTGATTTTTCCTCCATGTGTATATTAGCTACAGAAGTCAAGATTCCAAAACCAAGAGGCAGACCCAAAATGGTAAAACAACCCTGTCCTTCAGAGAGTGACATGTGAGTTTATTTTTAATGTATAATTAGTTATACAATAAATGAGACATTTGACTTTAAACAAGCACATATCTCTGCGTTATCAGTTTTCTCTTACAGGATGTTTGTTATTTTGATATTTCTTAAAATTACAGGAAAAACTGGAAAAATTTTGTAAAGTAAAAATTGGTAAGGAATGGCTGTTTATCATTTCATTAATTAAGACTTTTGGGTATATCAATTTATATAGATACTTAGATAACACAAGGTAAAATATATAATAGAGAAATTGGGCAAGATGGTATGTTTCAGGAATTTTAGACATAATATATTTGAAGCAATATCAAAAAAAATTTTTTTTTTTTTAAGATAGGGTTTCACTCTGTCACCCAGGCTGGAGTGCAGTGGTGCAGTCACACACTGTAACCTCAAACTCCTGAGCTCAAGGGATCTTCCCACTTTAGCCTCCCAAGTAGCTGGGACCACAGGCGTGTGCCACCACACCTGGCTAATTTTTTTTCGTGAGACTGGTCTCAAACTCCTGGGCTCAGACGATTCTCCCACCTCATCCTCCCAAAGTGCTGGGATTATAGGCGTGAGCCACTGTGGCTAGCCTACAGATCTTTTTTTTTTTGAGACGAGTCTCGCTCTGTTGCCCAGGCTGGAGTGCAGTGGCCGGATCTTGGCTCACTGCAAGCTCTGTCTCCTGGGTTTACACCATTCTCCTGCCTCAGCCTCCCGCGTAGCTGGGACTACAAGCGCCCGCCACCGTGCTCGGCTAGTTTTTTGTTTTTTTTTGTATTTTTTAGTAGAGACGGGGTTTCACTGTGTTAGCCAGGATGGTCTCGATCTCCTGACCTCGTGATCCACCCGTCTCGGCCTCCCAAAGTGCTGGGATTACAGGCTTGAGCCACCGCGCCCGGCCCAGATCTTTTTTTTAATCTCCTCCAGAATAGGTGCTTTATTTAAAAATGGGCTAAAATAATTTTTGTATGTAAATTTAATTTTTAAAGCATTTCAGAATAATTATTCAGTTATCCAGGAAATACGAGTGTTTTTTGTTTTTTTTTTTTGCATTTTTCCTTTGCTGCCTTTTCTACTTGGATCCTTTTTACTTTGGCTTTTCTGGGGCATCTTTGCCAGAAGGAATACAGTATATTTAGACAAAGGAGGAGAAAAACTTTTTTATGGCTATTGTGTTTAAAGATTTGAAAGGCTTAAGTGGGGTATGTCTATTAAGCATAGATTTACATTGTTTTGAATGAACTGATTATAGAAAATTCTAATTGTAGAACACTATTATAGAATTGGTATGTTTCAACCAAAATGTATTTAAAGAGTTTTACTGCCGGTCTGTATTGACTTTGAAAAATAGTGGCACATAACAATATATTGTATACTTGAAAATTACTGACAGAGTGGACTTTAAGGGTTCTCATCACAAAATAAAAATACGTATGTGAGGTAGGTAGTACATTAAATAGCTTGATTTAGCCATTCCACAATGTATACATACATCAGAACATTGTGTTGCACACCATAAACACATAGAATTTTTACCTGTCAATTTTTAAAAATAGTGGCAGAAAAAATACAGTATACTTTATTGTAGTGGAATTAAGAAATTGGGTACTTAACAGGTGAGTGTGCAGTCATTATTCCCTTGGAAATCTGAAATTCTGCTGGGAAAATATTGTGAGATCCCTCTATTTTGGATATAATTAGTGTTCCCTGATGAGGTCCCAGTTTTCCCTGGGAGTATGCTTCCCACTCCGTTTGTATTCATGGCTTTTGACTGATTCCTCTGGAACTTCTCTACTTTTTCAGTATCATCCTTTGTTGCATCTGAAAAGGTCATTGGAAAATACCGCCCTGCTTATCAGCTGAGCAGCTTTCTCAGCCTACTTTCAGACTATATAGTCTGAGGGCCCGGTGTTCCTTTTTAGGAACTTATCCTTATCTCACTTTCTCTTGATGCAGTCTGGTGTCACTTTTGGTAATATAATACTTTTGTATGTGTGTTTAATTCTGGTCAGCTTCCTATGCAATTATTCGTAAGGCTTTTTCTCAGACATGCTCATCTTTATATATTTAATAATAGATACTTTGAGTTTGTAAGTTTTTCTGAGAAACCATCCCTCAGGAATCGTTTGTCCATGTGAAGGATTAAGGAAGTCCAGTTTTAATTCTTAAGGATTGCAGCTGCAGCTATACCCTTTATTGGGTCTTTGACTCAGGCTATCACCCTGTTCAAAAGTCCTACATCCTTACTTGAAAACAGGCTAATCTTTTTTGAACATATCTCTTTCTTGAACACTATCAGATTTATCTTGATGGTCATTTCACACTGCCAGTATTCCACTTTGAAACTTCTTCATCCAAAGCCACAGGTTCATTGAATATATTTTCTTATTTGTGCTACTGTCCAATGGTTTTACCCATTGTATAATAACGTATTAGGGTTTGCAGTCTCCCAGCCCCAAAGCAAGTCACTACATGTTTTAGGTTTTTGGTCCTGGTGTCCGTTTCTCTATTAGTGAGCTTTTTCCTGAGGCAATGGACAACCCTAAAACAGCAGTAGCCTTTACAACATTTATTTCTTATTCATGCTGTACGTAGGCTGAGTGTGAGTTGTAACTACTCTTGGTTGTGTATCTGGGCACATACTCAATGGAGTGCAGAACTAAACTGTATAAGCTCTTTTTAAACTTCTGCTCTTCACCATTAGAACACCACGTATCTCTTAGCGTCTCTTTCTTTGCCATGGGTACTGATGTGACACGACAGTAAAATAGAGCCCAGAAGAGCTAAAAACCAACTCACAATCCTCAGAAATGTTTGTTAAAGCCTACTGAAGTATTTGGGGTTGTGTTTACATTAGTCTTTGCTTATATTAACATATATTAAAATATTAAGAAATTTACAAATACAACTTTGCTAATATCTCTTGAACTACTAAAAAGGGAAATTCTCACAAGTCTGTATTTTATGGAAGAACCACTGGGAAAAGACTCATTGGTAGCAAGCAGTGATAGTCATGTTTATGCAAATTATTTGTTTTGGCACAAAGATTATTTCACACCTTGAAATGATCTTTTTTATGACCTTAGGATAAATTTTTAAAATAAATCCTTAAAGTCACTTTTTAAAGACGTGCTGTATGGTATCCCACTGTATATGTTTTATAATTCTTAAGATCTATGTATTGATACACGATTTTAAAAACATTGTCATCTATTCTTTTGTACATAATGCAAATATGTTGGTTAGGATACATTGTTAGAAGCAGATTTGCTGGGTCAAATGGTATTTCTATTTTTCATAGCTATTTCCTTCCATACAGGTGTAACATTTTGGGAAAAGTAGTTGGCCAGTATTGTTTAAGAGACACAGAAATGCCTTTTTAAATGGGACTCTAGTCCCATTTTTAGGACACTGATTATCAGAATATTTACATCAGTGGATATCCTGAAGAAAGCAAATAGTTTCACTTGCATGCTTTTATTTTCATTTATTAAAAGGATGGTTTTAATCCCAGAGAGCCTAAAGTTAAAAGGATGAAACCCATAGGACCATTAGAAAATAAGCATACCCAATGATAATTATGTAATAAAAAGTTTCTAAAGGGGCGAAAGTAAATTTCTTCTCTTTCAACTTAATTTTTTTTTTTTTTTTTTTTATTGAGACGGAGTCTTGCTCTGTCGCCCAGGCTAGAGTGCAGTGGCCGGATCTCAGCTCACTGCAAGCTCCGCCTCCCGGGTTCACGCCATTCTCCTGCCTCAGCTTCCCGAGTAGCTGGGACAACAGGCGCCCGCCACCTCGCCCGGCTAGTTTTTTGTATTTTTTAGTAGAGACGGGGTTTCACCGTGTTAGCCAGGATGGTCTCGATCTCCTGACCTCATGATCCGCCCGTCTCGGCCTCCCAAAGTGCTGGGATTACAGGCTTGAGCCACTGCGCCCGGCCAACTTAATAGTTCTTAAGTGGTCAGGGAATCACTTGTCTGGAAAGAGGTTAATGGATTTGGAATTCAGATACTGGGCTTGTTATTTGACCTTTTGCATCATCATTTTCTCATCTGTCAAATGGAAGAGGTTGAACTGAATGATAAGTCTCTTTGAGCTCTCAAATTCATTGATTTAACTGAATAATTTGTGAAAATCTCAATGAAATTCTTTGGACAGTAAAAACGTTACAGTTTTTAAACACCTTATTCGAGCTTTAAGTGAAGTATTTATTTATAAAGGAATTGTTTTGGAAGAATATGTATCAATCATAAAAGTAATTAGGTGGTTAGTATTTGCATAATTTGATTCTCTTAGAGCCTGTTTCTGTAGTATCAACTTGCATAAATATGCAGCAGTAATTAGGATTATTGAGCAGTTTAGGTAGTTTCTCTTGTTTTAGTGGTCTCTGTGAAATTCAGTGATGATGGGAATACTTAGGTGCTAGTCAGCACAGCACTGTCTGAAAACATGCTTAATTGGCTATGTATTTATCATTATATGCTTAAGTTGCGACCTTTTTACCCTGCAAAGAATATTTCTATGAGTTCTAAAATGACCGTATTTGATTTCACTTCCGCAATTCCATTTCTCCCAGTGTGTCTACTTTTTAAACATAATTTATTCTTACAAATATGTAGAATTTAAGTTCGATAAGAGCCAGGGATCTGCCCACCTTATATCTTCTAATTTATACCAAAAGGATGTTCTGTGACAGAATTCCTTTTATGATTGGATAGTGAAGACACTGTTTTACTTTAGGTTGTTTTAGATTTGCCTTTAAATTAAAAATTATAGCTTACTGATACCTAAAATACTGTTCACTTGACTGGAAGAATATAGTTGAATGACAAATATACATTGTTATGTTCTCTGAAATAGCATTACTGAAGAGGACAAAAGTAAGAAAAAGGGGCAAGAGGAAAAACAACCTAAAAAGCAGCTTAAGAAGGATGAAGAGGGCCAGAAGGAGGAAGATAAGCCAAGAAAAGAGCCAGACAAAAAAGAGGGGAAGAAAGAAGTTGAATCCAAAAGGAAAAATGTAGCTAAAACAGGGGTTACATCAACCTCCGATTCTGAAGAAGAAGGAGATGATCAAGAAGGTGAAAAGGTATAAAGTCTACATATATAAAATGGCTGTTCTATTCTTAGTTTTTTTGTAAATTTTTTTCTTTTCTTTTTTTGAGATGGAGTCTCGCTGTGTTGCTTAGGCTGAAGTGCAGTGGCGTGATCTTGGCTCACTGTAACCTCTGCCTCTTGGATTCAAGTAATTCTCCAGCCTCAGCCTCCTGAGTAGCTGGAAATACAGGCATGTGCCACCACTACCGGCTAATTATTGTATTTTTACTGGAGATGAGGTTTTGCCATCTTGGCCAGGCTGGTCTCGAACTCCTGACCTCAGATGATCCTCCCACCTTGGCCCCCCAAAGTGCTTGGATTACAGGCTCCACACCTGGCCGTTTATGTATTTCTTAATCTTTACCTAGTTAAGGAGCTTTTAATATTTTGGAGGAAGTCTATAAACATCAGTGGCAGTTAAACTGAATTTGTTCACGTTTTTGAATAGACTTGAATTAGCCATGTTACAAAGCATATTTAAAATGTCTCTTTATTGTCTGTTCTCTAAATTTATCTTACTGTTTTACAATTATGATCTGGAAATTACTTAAGTAAACAGTACCTTTCTAATAACTCCATCTGTCTAGAAAAGGTAGATGAAATGAAATAGGCTGTACCCAGTGAAGACAAATGTTAAAAGAGGTGGATTTATATAGAGATTTTTGTTATTTACCCAAAATTCTTAACACTCTTCAGGCCTATTGTACATTTTATCAGTGGTATGTAACTTTATTTGGACGCCATAGTGGTTGGGAATCTTCCTAAAGCTGTGTATCCTTTTGTGTAGAAAATAAAATTTTGTGTATAGCCTTAGAGATTTACAGATCCAGGTCATGCAAATCTTTTGTTCGCTTTTATCTGATTTTTGGCTTATTTCTTAATCTTTTAGAAACCAAAAATTTTAAACTGGATAGGTCATGTAGTGTGCTTGTCAGTACTCAAGTGAACTCACTCTGTAGAGAGGCAAACAGAGAGACATACTACATTTTATCCAAAGGACATCACTTCTATAGCCGGGCGTAAAACAAGATGATTATTTCACAGTCATTAATCAAAGTTAAACTGCAGAGATAGGTGTATGTAATTCAAAGACTCTTTTTAGGTTGCTAATTTGAGTATTCATCCCTTTTTTAAAAACTAGCTGCTGCTTTTCACAAGGTTGTAATTCTGTAAGCACTAGTCACTGACTTTATAGTTAACTGAAACCATCCTAATTCTCAAAACAGAAGAGAAAAGGTGGGAGGAACTTTCAGACTGCTCACCGAAGGAATATGCTGAAAGGCCAACATGAGAAAGAAGCAGCAGATCGAAAACGCAAGCAAGAGGAACAAATGGAAACTGAGCAGTAAGTATTTTTTTTCTAAATTTTGGGTTCTTTTTAAAGGCTAGCATGGAATTTTTAAATAATAGACTTTCATTTTCCAGACTTTATGAAGCCTTTTGAAGAAGTGACTTTTCCCATGTGTTAGAAAAATCTTCAGTATATGATGATGATCTTATTTCAGGCTTCATTCTTTTCTGAGAGGATGAAACTGACTCAGGCAGTCACTCTGTAAATTATTTTTGAATTTAAACAAAGTGCAGATAGGATTTGATAGTGGCTTTGCAAGAAGTGTACTCATCCTCTACTAATTTGTTTGTATGATATAATACATATAGAAAGAGGGTTGATAATATACTGGTGGAGAAAGAATGCAGGAAATACCCTTATTCACCACACCACCAAGCAGGCCTCACCCTAAAGACCAGCAAAAGTAACAAAAGCACATTTGGAAACCCAGGAAGCCAGTAAAAGTGAATCTAAAGGCTGACAGGGTGTACATTATTATATATGTGCAATATAAATCAAATTCAAAGCTGTTTTCTCTTAAATTTTGATAGAGACCATACTTGCCATGGGGAATTTCTTTCCCCTTATTATATAATTTTATTACTAGAAGGAAAAGTAATAGCAATGCTAATAAACAGACTTCCTGTCTTTATTACATTTGCTTTCCTAGTTACCTTTAGACTGTCACTTCTGAGTTCTTTCTCTGACATGCTTTTCTTTCCTCGTGAAGCGTCTTACATTCTGACTAAACTTTGTTTTTTTGTTGTTTTAGTGAGGTGATTTTTAAAACATGCTCTAGGTCAATAAGACAAAGTTAATCATGAGCAGTGAAACGATTTTTGAATAATTTTGTACTCTTTTTCTTTATATAATATATCTGTAAGCCAAAGTCTTTCTTGACAAGTACAGTGTTTTACTCTGCTTTCTTAGTTTGGAGGATATACAAGTAGTTTTAGCTCCTTGAGGGAGTAATTTAAATAACTTATCTAAAGCTCAAAAATATTATTCCCTCTAATCTGTTAGATTTTAAGCACTTCTGTAAATATTTAAGTTATTCTTTGTCACCTATCATTTTCTATTCTGTCTTTTCACTGAAAAGCTGTTGGACTGTTTGTTGCTTTTGACTTTATTGTGCTCCCAAAATTAAGATATAAAATTAGTTGTTATTAGTATATGTAGCCCAACCCTTCTTTAGTATCTTAAAGTTAACTTTATGTATTTCAGTTTCTTTTGAATGTCCTCCAATGTAACTTTCTCAAATTCTAATATTTGTGTTTTCTTTCCTTCTCCTGTTATTACAAAACTTTGTACTTGGACAGTTTTGCTCTGTAAAGCATTTCAGATGCAGCTTGTGTGAAATGCATTATGCAAAATAAAGTTTATTGTATTGTATTCCCAGCCAAACAACATGTAATCTACAGTAATAAAAAATATATCTCATTTTGGGCTCAAAGCATTAATCCAGTTACTGAAAAGAGAATACAAGTGGAGCAAACAAGAGATGAAGATCTTGAGACAGACTCATTGGACTGAATTTCCCCCTTCCCCCCATTGATGGAAGAATGTTCCAGATTCTAAATTGAGGACTTCATTATTAATGGCATTACTGTGTTATGATTGTTAACAAATTTCATGTAAGGTACACACTACATACTAAGGTCGGCCATCATTCCTGTTTTTTTTTTTTTTTTTTTTTTAACCAAGCTTAAAATGAAGCTTTGTGTTTGAAAGTAATAAGCTCAGACGAAGATGGTGGTTGTACATTATTCATTTAGAAAATATAAAAATTCATTTTGTTTTGAAGCTAGTTATTAAACTGGAATAGCAGTTATATCCCCTGAGAATGGGGCCCTTCCCTTGACATTCCTTTGTTGTTTAATTCTTTAGAATCTTAATGTTTTTTTAATCCTGAGAGATTAAACAGTAGTAGACTTGTTAAGAAAAAAATGAAACTGTAACCAAAATTTTAAAATAAAGTTTTTTTTAAAAAAAAAAACGGATTTTTAGGTATTTTTTGTTCTTGTCTATTTGAATTGGTTCATATAATATGGCCTGAACTCTAAGCTAAGATACTAGAAATTAAGATTTTAAGTGGTGATTTTCATAATTGACAATAAAATGGTACCTTTTAATTTGTGAAATGTTAGTGAATGTTACTGGACATCATTCAAGTTTGATATATTGGCCAAAATGAAAAAAAAAAATGGTATCTTACATCTATTTAACCTTAAAGCTAACTTCAAAACTCATTTATCTACATGTTACATGCACAATTAAATTGGTCTATTTTAACATGCGGCTTTTAAAAAGAATTGATGTAGAAGCCATTAAATATTTATAGGTATTATCTTCCCATTGTGGCCTATTTGTCCAGTGACCCTGAAATCGTTCTTCTAGCAACACACTATGATGTCACGGAAAAGTTAGATATGATTTAATTTAGCATGTTAATTTGAGTTTTGCTTATATTTATACTATGGAACTGCACCATTCAATTCCTACAGTCAATTCCTCTGCAGTCTAGGTTATTACTTGTTTTAAGGAAAACATTTTTAGTTTTTGCATAGGGATTGTGGGCATTTAGTAATCAGTCACAAAGTTCCAATGTTTTGAAATATTTGTGTTAACATTTGATAGGCAGAATAAAGATGAAGGAAAGAAGCCAGAAGTTAAGAAAGTGGAGAAGAAGCGAGGTTAGTTATTTCACTTTCTAAGATACATTAAAATTATACATGGAAAGGAAGTCATATAGACATAACTTTTCGTGTATTGGTTTTGGAATCATTTCATACTCATATCCTACAAATACTTTTTCAAATCCCTAATGGGCTTTATATAAATTGCATTGTATTTTAAGCATAATCAAGTGAACTTAAGTTGTCTTTAATGCTCATTAATTATTTGACAGTGTCAAATTTTAGTACACTTGCTGAAAGCTGGATGCTTTCCCATTTCAGACAAATCCCTTGGTTAAACATAAGGAAAAGCAGGTGTTTAGGGACTGGAGAGCAGAGGAGTTATCATATGCAGACTATTCATTGTAGAAAAAACGCAGTCAGGTGGTGGTTTTGTGCTGCATGTTGCTTTTCGCATCCATGCGAAAAACATGTGCTGCATGTTGCTTTTCGCATCCAGACGCTAAAAATGGCAATAAGTACTTACTCTTACTTAAGCTGTTGTGTGTATCTGTGAGCTTCTTAGTAAAGATTACTGAGAACTTTTTTTTTTGAGTCCACTAATTCATTATACTTAGCCTATATACAGAAATACTGGTTTTGGAAAAACTGTTCACTGTTTTTCACATATTTTAATTTATAGAAACATCAATGGATTCTCGACTTCAAAGGATACATGCTGAGATTAAAAATTCCCTCAAAATTGATAATCTTGTAAGTGTTTAACTTCATTTAAAACTATAGTACTGCATTTTATAGCTTCATCTTTGATTTTCTCACATGATCTTATGAGTATGTAAATTTAAGATAAGGGATAAATTACTGGTCATTTTACACTACCTTATTTTTTTTAAGTGATCTTTAGAAACAGATTATAAGTATTATGATAATTAACAGCTATGAAATTACTGTTTTGTCATGAAGGATGTGAACCGATGCATTGAGGCCTTGGATGAACTTGCTTCACTTCAGGTCACAATGCAACAAGCTCAGAAACACACAGAGATGATTACTACACTGAAAAAAGTAAGTGATTTCAAGTCATGTAGATTCTTTTAATTTTGTCATTACTTCATTTAAAAATTATTTAAATCAATTAGGCAAACAATTATGATGAATGTATATTGTTTTCTCAGATACGACGATTCAAAGTTAGTCAGGTTATCATGGAAAAGTCTACAATGTTGTATAACAAGTTTAAGAACATGTTTTTGGTTGGTGAAGGAGATTCCGTGATCACACAAGTGCTGAATAAATCTCTTGCTGAACAAAGACAGCATGAGGAAGCGAATAAAACCAAAGATCAAGGGAAGAAAGGGCCAAACAAAAAGCTAGAAAAGGAACAAACAGGTATGTGATAAAAAAGCCAACAATTTCACGCCAGTTTTTAAACCATTTGCCAGGACTGCTTTTAAAAATGGCTTTGATGCATAGTTTCAGTGTTAATACCACAGAAAAAAGTATACATAGGCAAAATGGTGAAAATGTGATGGGCTTATTGAAGGACTAGAGCAGTGTGCATTCAGAACAAAAAAGTCATGTCAATTTCTATTAGACTTCTAAGGCAGAAACCATTGTTCATGAGGCAGATGACTCTGGATAAATTTTTAAAAAGCCATCCATCACAATGCCTCCTCATCCCTAGAGGACCCACTTCCTGGTTGCTCAACTGCTTCTGATGTTTTCTTCTCACCTAAAAAGTAAAATAGCATACGGTAGCCTTTTAAAACACAGCAGCATAGGTGGCTACACCTGCCATTACTTGTTGCTGCTGACAGGCTGCTGACAGGCTAATACAGGTATTCTGATACTGCTGCTGAGTTACCCTGAACAGACTGTATTTTCACTGTATTAATGCCATGTCATATTTTTTACTATAAAGTACTTACGTGTGAATAAGTTTAAAGACAATGATCTCACTGGTAGCATACAAATTTCGTCAACAATGACGGTGATGCCAAGCAACCACAGATTGTCCATATGGGTCGCTAAGATATACCTTTGCTTTCTAATGGTTTTAAATGTACACAAACTTTCATATATAAAATTAAGATTGTGTGAAATTACCTTTAGGCTATGTTTATAGGTGTGTACAAAACATAAACTAATTTCATGTTTAGAGTTGGGTCCCATCTGCAAGTTAAACTCATGTATATTCAAATATTTCCAAAACAATTCTGTACCTTACCTACATTAAATAAGAAAGTCTTTTTGGTTTTTTTTTTTAAAGATGGAGTTTCACTCTTGTTGCCCAGGTTGGAGTGCAGTGGTGTGATCTCGGCTCACCAAAACCTCTGCCTCCTGGGCTCAAGCGATTCTCCTGCCTCAACCTCCAGAGTAGCTGGGACTACAGAAATACGCCACCACACGTAGCTAATTTTGTATTTTTACAAATTTACATGGAGAAATTACAGATTTCTCCATGTTAGTCAGGCTGGTCTTGAACTCCCGACCTTGGGTAATCCACTCGCCCCGGCCTCCCAAAGTGCTGGGATTATAGGCATGAACCACTGCGCCCGGTGAGAAAGTCTTATAAAGCACTTAGATGTGTAGCATATATGTAAAGCACTCAACCCTAGCTTCTTTTTTCACTAACTTTTAGTAGTAAATCCTGCTAGTATTACTAACAGTAGTTATTTTCATTTGTATTAGTAAAAATTTATAACATACACAAATAGAAATAACTTCCCATATCCCTGTCATCCAGGTTTGGTAGTTCAGTTTATGATCATTGTGCTTTTGTAGCCCAAAACCTTTCTCTGTGCCCCTCTTAAAAGTTGTTTTATGACAAATCCCAGACATATCATTTCACTCATCAACATTTCAGAATGTATGAAATACTCTTAAAACAGAATCATAATACCATTATCAGCTCCTCCAATCTTGTTATTAAACATCTAGTGGCAGCTGCTTAAGGTAGAAGCTGGCATTTCAAAAGCGGTTGGTTTTTTTGTTGTTGTTGTTGCTTTATTGGGGAATAACAATGGGTCCCCTTAGAGAATTATTAGTATGACTTACAGGAAAACCCCCTTTATTTATTAGGCACAAAAATATCAATTAGGAAATACTCCTTTAGTACTTTGTTCTAAAATAATAAATTTTAAAATTTGATTCACATTGCTTTTTCTTAGTAGTAGAATAAATCAATATGCTAAGAATTGTAACACCCTGTAGTCTTCCTGCTAATAGTAACAACCAGAATAACCAGATTAATAATCCACTTCCTGGACCCATAGATACAGTTAACCTGCATTTTATGGTACCTTAGCTACCCAAAGTCTCCGGTGGTGATCCACTCCCCTCTTTTTGATAAAGCATCAAAACCCAATTCTAACATTCAAGAGAGGGCTGTATTAAAATGTAATTTCAAATAAAAGAAACTAAGTAGTAGAAACACGAGGGCCATGTTGTATTTTGATTTTGGAACTTTAGTAGACACCTTCAGTTATTACTTTGTAAGTTTTTAACAAAGTTTTTCCATTGGATTCCTTCTCAAGGGTCAAAGACTCTAAATGGAGGATCTGATGCTCAAGACGGTAATCAACCACAACATAACGGGGAGAGCAATGAAGAGAGCAAAGACAACCATGAAGCCAACACAAAGAAAAAGTGAGGAATAGGTTTTAATGGGTCTTGTGTGTTTTATTATTCAAGTTTTTAATCACAGTTCTGTTCCAAGGTTATTTTAGTATAAGCAATTATCTTTTGATCACCCAATTCCTGAATTCAGTAAGCAAGTTACAATTCAAAAAGGCAGAAGAGTAAAAACCTTTTATTGACAATGACTTTGCCACTGAATTCAAAGGAATGGAGCTCAATGGGAATCCAGTTAAAAAGAAAATATTTGCTCCTGAACTTCTTTTACTGAGATACTGTTAGTAATGACTTGCATTCACACTTTCTTGAATTGTTAGAGGATAATTGTAAACAGTTAAATGGAAAATCACAAGCTATTTTTTTTTCTTTTTTTGAGACAGAGTTTCTCTCTTGTTGCCCAGGCTGGAGTGCAAAGGCATGATCTTGCTCACTGCAACCTTCACTTCCTGGGTTCAAGTGATTCTCCTGCCTCAGCCTCCCCAGTAGCTGGGATTACAGGCTCCTGCCACTACGCCCATCTAATTTTTGTATTTTTAGTAGACAGGAGGTTTCACCATGTTGGCCAGCCTGACCTCAAACTCCTGACCTCAGGTGATCCACCCACCTCGGCCTCCCACAATGCTGGGATTACAGGTATGAGCCAACACACCCGCCCATCACAGGCTGTTTTTTATTTATTTATTATTTTTATTTTTTATTTTTTTTTTGAGACGGAGTCTTGCTCTGTCGCCCAGGCTGGAGTGCAGTGGCCGGATCTCGGCTCACTGCAAGCTCTGCCTCCCGGGTTCCCGCCATTCTCCTGCCTCAGCCTCCTGAGTAGCTGGGACTACAGGCGCCCGCCACCTCGCCCGGCTAGCTTTTTGTATTTTTTAGTAGAGATGGGGTTTCACTGTGTTAGCCAGGATGGTCTCGATCTCCTGACCTCGTGATCCGCCCGCCTCGGCCTCCCAAAGTGCTGGGATTACAGGCTTGAGCCACTGCGCCCAGCCTGAAGCATCCCTTCTAATTCTTATTTTTTTTTTGAGACGGAGTCTCGCTCTGTCGCCCAGGCTGGAGTGCAGTGGTGTGATCTCTGCTCACTGCAACCTTCACTTCCTGGGTTCAAGTGATTCTCCTGCCTCAGCCTCCTGAGTAGCTGGGACTACAGGCGCCCGCCACCTCGCCCGGCTAGCTTTTTGTATTTTTTAGTAGAGATGGGGTTTCACTGTGTTAGCCAGGATGGTCTCGATCTCCTGACCTCGTGATCCGCCCGCCTCGGCCTCCCAAAGTGCTGGGATTACAGGCTTGAGCCACTGCGCCCAGCCTGAAGCATCCCTTCTAATTCTGAAATTGAGGGAAATCTTGTTGTCTATGTGTATATCAACCTTTTTGTTAAGATTTTGAAATGTGTTGGTATCACAGATACAAAACATGCTCATGTTCTTTAATAATCACTTTTAAGCTAGAAATGATGGAAAAGGCTTGGTCTGTGACACTTTCCTGAGTTATTTTGCTTCATCTGCATATTACTTTGGGAAGAAGATGTAACAGTTTTGAAGAAGAAAAAAATGACTGTTCTAATAACAAGTCAAGTTTATTTTTGGTTTGATATCAGTCTTTTCATGAGTTTAAAAATATAATGCAGACTTAATGTCTTTTTTTCTTCATTAGGAGAAAATTCTAATTCCAGTTATTGTACCTTTCTTTTCCCCTTTTCTTCAGGCCATCCAGTGAAGAGAGAGAGACTGAAATATCTCTGAAGGATTCTACACTAGATAACTAGGTTGACATATCTGGAATATAGAGAACACTTGAGAAGTTTGTAATGGCTTTCATTTGAAATAGACTGCTGAAAATTTTAAATTTTTATAAGCATAGGTTTGATGTTGAAAATTTGTTACAGGGGAGAAGATCCCTTTGTTTTAAAGTAAACATTATTGCTAAGTATACTTGTGCAGTATTAACAGCTACATTATACAGTAAATGTGGGATAAAATCCATTTAGAAAATGTTAAACTGCTTTTCCAGACATGGTTGTAGCATATTTTCAATTAGTGTGTGTATGTTAATGTGTAATTGATAGTAGAACAAAGTTACATTTTTAAAACTGCTACTTGTATAAACCTTGCCTTTCCCCAAATACCGTGGGTTTTGTGCATAGTTTTTACAAACCTTGGATTTACCAGACTGTCTTTTCACTGTTTGTGGGTTTTGTAGAAGTTGAGCATTTTTATGGTAGATAAAATGTTACTTCTATACAGTACTCACTCCCTTTTTATCTAAAGTCTGTATGGTTTGTTTGGTATGACAACTAGTTAAGTAACTGACACTGAACTGACTGAGAAATCTACAAAGTATAAAACATCATGTTAAATACAAACTAAATTTTTGAAGGTAATTATGTTTTGTGGCTGAACATTCAGTGAAGTCTTAGGACTTCTCTGCAGATAACTGACTGGCTATATATAGGAATGAATCTGGCTTTAGGGTTAAATCATTTAAGGTCCTTTTATAGGCAGGCACTAGTAATTAAAACTGAAAACTAAGTAAGTTTATTTTTGAGAAATGTTAAAGATGTCTTCAGGAAATCACTAAATAGTACTTAATTGGAAGAAAAAAATCATGATGCTTAGACAAATATAAATAAATGCTATATAAGGAAACTCACCTATTTGAAATTATGGCTATATTATTTTTATTTTCTAGATTCCAAAAATACAAACACTAGTTCTTCCAACATAGTACTTTGATAGTCTGTACATTGACGTGTATGGACTAAATCCAGGGTGAAATCAATGTTACAAAATTTAAGGGTATGTTAACTAAATGATAGCATTTCTAAGATATTTTGATATTAGGTCATTTGGCATTTTTAAATAAGTAGGATACTTCTCATGTTTTGAAACTATATGAATATGGAAAAAAATGGCTTAAGACCAGCGTCTGTGTATGACATTGTATGGCTGACTCTCTGGGATAACTGTTTTCATCTATAGAATTGAAGTTTTGCTTTTACGAGGTCTTATAGTGGAACTAGGAATCACTGTTTTGAGAGAACCTGCATATATACCAGTCATTATCTGTTTGATCCTTATACAGTTTTAACTTAGATTTATTCTAGTGAAGCCATAAGTTCAACGTGTAAACTTGTTTTGATTAAAGATTTTTTCTACCAAACTCTACTAGTAAATTACTTTCTTCCTATTTACAAGAGTAAGTGATGAAATTCTGGGTTTGCTGCGAAGGAAATAATTTCTTAGTTAACTGGTCACAGAGGTTGTGTTGTTTTGGGAAACAGGGTTAACTAAATAGTAAGCTCAAGATGATAAAAATAAAGGAAATATTTATCTTTTGTTCACCCTCCTTTCTTTGCATAGCCCACTAGATCTATAGTTTTACAAAGAAGCCACAGAATATTCAACTTCTAGAGATACAGCATCATTCTCATAATTTATGTCAGCTTGTACAAGCTGACCTTGCTCTAACTAGTTGATGTTCACTTCAAGCATAACTGCCTTTTAATTGTAACTCTCAAGAAATTTCTTTGTCATAGGCTGATTTACAGATAACTATCATTCTCAGAACTCTTGATAATTATTCATAAGACTGAAGAACTTTCAGGATCATTGAAATTGTTCATTGGCTCAATTGGTGTGTGTGGTCAAAACTCCACAGCTTGACAAGGTACCAAGAGGTAATTTTGAGATAGCCCCCACCCTGCCCCGCAAAAAGTATGTGTAATATATATGTTTTAACACCTCTTTTGGGCTGGTGTGTGTGTACGTATGTGTTTTGATTACTGGATAAAAGAGTCATACATCAGGCGGGCGCAGTGGCACGTGTCTGTAATCCCAGCTACTCGGGAGGCTGAGGCAGGAGAATTGCTTGAACCTGGGAGGCAGAAGTTGCAGTGAGCTGAGATTGCCCCCACTGCACTCCAGCCTGGGAGACAGAGCGAGACTCTGTCTCAAAAAAAAAAAAAAAAAAAAAAAGTCATACATGACTGAGCAGAACTATTAAAGGTTTTCTTGGCTGCTTGGAGAAATTGCAGATACATCCATCTGAATCTGAGAACTGATTGGGATTTGGTATGTGAACAACTGGAGAGAACCATGCACTTTAATACTATATCTGGTGATTTCAAATAATATGATAGATTTTGCTGATACAGTACTGCTGTCTATGTTCCCACTCACATACACTTACCTGGTTACAGATGTCAGGTCAAGATGAGGTCTGCACCTAATCCTGTATAAGAGCAAAGATTTTTCATAGGGTGCTGTGAGGGCTTCACTAACTTGATTTTGTCCGATTGGCCAGAGAAAGGATGCTCTAATGGAAACAGCAAACCCGTATCATTAAACTCTTTAGAAACAAAGAAGCTGGTTTAATAGGCAGAAATGTGTTTGTTTGTGCTGTGTAATTCTGCAACACAATGTTAGAGATGACCTTTCTCCTAGTAAAACTAAAATGTCTAATTATCCTTAAACGGTACTGAGGCCTGAAGAATATTTAAAGAAATAGCTATTGCTTCTCTGGTGACTTTTGTGCATGTGCATCCACTATTACATAAAAGTCAAATTCAACTACCAAGCAGGTTGATTGACATGTTCATGACAACATTTTCACATTTGCCTATCTTCATTAGATAATGTGTTACATGTAATTTGACAGGTGTGTTATTTTGATTGAAATAAGCATAAAGAAAAGCTGTCTTAAATCAGGGGTTTTATAGCTCCAGAAATATACAAAGTTAGGAATTTCTTTTGATTTGAACTTGGTTGGATACCTGTATAACTGATACATAACACAGGGGCAAACTGGGATTAACCTGGTTAACTTTTCTCCTCAGTTGGGTTTCACCAGGAAACAATAATAGGTACCTGAGTCTTTGATGAAAAGGTTAACCTTAAGAACTAGCAGAAAAACATTCTCAAATAATAGAATGCCAGTAGCAGAAATGTTTTAACTGGCATGTTCCTTCTTTGTCCACTAAAATGAGTTGACACCACACACGGAATAATGCATTATGTAATTATTAACTT
The DNA here is from genome assembly GCF_000951035.1 of Colobus angolensis palliatus. Classification (NCBI taxonomy): domain Eukaryota; kingdom Metazoa; phylum Chordata; class Mammalia; order Primates; family Cercopithecidae; genus Colobus; species Colobus angolensis. Next base: position 7,497,411 of record NW_012122487.1, read on the forward strand.
CTTGAGGTTTGAGAGTATGAAATGAAAATGAATAAAATAAAGTATCCTTGCATATGCATGTAAGACCTATAAGGAATGCAATATTACAAATAAAGGAATCAAAATTTTTACCCATGGAATTTTAGGGTTGGGTAAATCATTTATCTTAAATCTATGGTTTGCTGGCTGTTACCAATCTGCTCAATTTTAGCACTGTTGTATACAAGAAAGTAAAAACTTAGGTATAACATAAGCCAACCTCTGAGTTCTCTATACTGATTATCTGCGTACTGACTGAATCAGTGAATGAGAACACGAGACATACCAGAAACATGTGCTTGTCCTCTCCAAGCCAACGGACTTAACTGTTTGTGGCATTTAAGTCCATAAAACATACTTCACTGTCAATCTTTTAAACAAATAGGCTTATAGGTTTCGTCAGTTTTCCATTTATATAAATGTCTGTTCTTAGCCATCCAGATATTCAGTCAAATTTAAATACAACCTAGGAGAGAGAAAGTGGAATTTATTTATTTTAAATGATGCATTTGAAGTCTATAGTATTCCTAAAAGTCTTTTAAACAGTATTAAATTTTCTAACCATAAAGGTTTCCAGAAAATATTTGAATATAGATAGCTATAAATCTATCTGATAGTCTAGACCTGAAAATAAATAGTTTCTTTTGCTGGGTGCTGTGGCTCATGCCTGTAATCCCAGCACTCTGGGAAGCCAAGGCGGGTGGATCACTTGAGGTCAGGAGTTCGAGACTATCCTGGGCAACATAGTGAAACCCTGCCTCTACAAGAAATAAAAAAATTAGCCCGCCATAGTGGCCTGTGCCTGTGGTCTCAGCTACTTGGGAGGCTGAGGTAGGAGGATCACCTGAGCCTGGGGAGGTCAGGGCTCCAGTGAGCCAAGATCACACCACTGTACTACAGTCTGGGTGACAGAGTAAGACCCTGTATCAAAAAATAAGTTTAAAAAATTTTTTTTTCCTCAGAATAAGATGACAGTTACTAGGATTACTATAGTAAGGGAACCAGAAGAATGGAAGACCTGGGCCAGAAAAACTTACTTTTTTCTTTTTGCTTATAGAATATTGGTATATATCCAATAGTATCATTACCCAAGAATAAGTGAGCCAGAGCTAGCGTATCAATAGGATCTTGATTTTTCCATGTCTCCACAGTCATACGAAATCTATTGTTTTTTAAATCATAGTATTAAATTGACATTTTAAACTCATAGCATTCATAAAGCTTTTTTCAAGAAATAAAGCTTCAAGTTAATGTTATTTCTGGAGTTATGAGTATATACTCAGTATCTTTTTAAATCCATTATTCACAAAGTCTTATTAACATGTCTTGTATGCCTAGTTTCCTTCAAAACAAAACCTAACATTACTCAACAGCACACTAACATTAAATTACCCCAAAGCAGCTGGGCGCGGTGACTCATGCCTATAATCCCAGCACTTTGGGAGGCTGAGGCGGGCAGATCGCCTGAGGTTAGGAGTTGTGAGACCAGCCTGGCCAACATGGTGAAACCCCGTCTCTACTAAAAATACAAAAATAAGCCAGGCATGGTGCCTGGTGCCTGTAATCCCAGCTACTCAGGAGGCTGTGGCAAGAGAATCACCTGAACCCAGGAGGCAGAGGTTGCAGTGAGCCACGATTGCGCAACTGTACTCCAGCCTGGGCAACAAAAGCGAGACTTTGTCTCAAAAACAAAAATAAATTATCCCAAAGCTATTAATGTTGTCTTATTTGTAAATAATTCATTCTCCCTAATTTCCGTTACAGATATTTGAAGGATCTTTACCTTGGAAGCCTCATGGTAGAAGGTGTAGCTCTCACATTCTTCAAAGCATTTTCAAAACACTTCCATTACTTGATGTATCGTTAATTCTATCTTTAGCAAAAAAACACTCTGGACAGAGAATGAATAGGGAAGGCATGGATTGGGAGAAAGAATATGTGTGTCTGACAAAGGATTTAAAGTCAGAATATATAAAGTACTACAACTCAATGGGTAAAAAGCACTAAATTGAATACTCTGGAATAAATATGAAATTTAACTATGTTATAAACATTTAAATACAATCATTACTTTATAAGAAAATCTGTGATTTGGAATTTTTTTTTGGTAGCTTTAGCAGACTCTTCAAAGTGGATCCTGTTCCTCAGTGGCGTTTCTTAGAAAAAAGGTAACCATCCAAGAGAACAGTTATTTCATGAGAGGGTACTTTTGTGAGTGTAGCTATTCTTAATTAAAGGTTCCAGGATCAACATAAGGATAAGCAAGGAATTCCCCCAGTTTGTTGCCTTCTGAATCATAGTGGAGCATTCGGAAGCAAACATCACAAAAGAAACATGGGTCCTCTGGTGCAAAACTGTCATTGTTCGTCACCCATCTATAGGTTTTAAAAAAAGAAGTACATCATTACAATCAAATTTTCCATACCTTAACATGCTTTAAGTTATGACCTGTAGCAATATGTAAATATAACATTCTATTTCCTTATCAGTCTGTTATTAATGCATAATCTTTAATTTTGTATACATAGATGCAAATACCACCAATACTCTCTACAAAGCAAAAGGTCATCCAATATTAAGAAACACTGCAGAATGCTGTTTCTCTGTAATATTACCCTTAAAGGAAGAATATAAATCTACTTGAAAGCATCACATTTGCCATGACATACCTATCCTCCAAGTATGAATATAGTCATTTTCTTCTAACAGACCATCTTGAAAAACTGTAACAAAATTAGATGCTACAGATCTGATACACTTTTGCTTAATATACCTTCTTAACTGATAAATGAGTACTGGTTATTTTGAAAACTTACGTAACTCTATTTACCTATAACTCAAGATTATGTTATAAAGTATATACAAATGGCAATATAGGCAACATTATTCAACCAAAATGTTGAATGGCATGAAGATGCTATTGTATGGTATGTTTGAATTCTGCATCTCATGGAATGTTTGCTTTTAACATTATTTTCCCTTTTATCTGATTTATCATGTTTTCCTGTTGATCTTTTAGAAAAGAATATTGTGGGGTGGCGAAAACAAACTGAAGATACAAGTTGAGTACCCTTTATGTGGGCCGGGCGCAGTGGCTCACGCCTGTGATCCCAGCACTTTGGGAGGCCAAGGCGGGTGGATCACAAGGTCAGGAGTTTGAGACCAACCTAGCCAACATGGCGAAACCCCATCTCTACTAAAAATACAAAAAAAAAAATTAGCTGGGTGTGGTGGTGTGTGCCTGTAATCCCAGCTACTCAGGAGGCTGAGGCAGGAGAATCACTTGAA